>NC_091950.1:416439702-416464702 GCF_031021105.1 Erythrolamprus reginae | reverse complement strand
CTGCTAATTTACTGAATATTTATGTGCTATGTCATTTGCAGGAGAGGTTTGGAAATTTATTTCGCTCAGCATTCAGTCAGAGAACATTTCCCTGCAGAACCTGGAAATGAACAAGAGATTGGGGAGGGGGTGCAATTTGAAGAAATTGCTCTGTAAAAGGAAAAAAAAAACATCAAACAGGAGGGGGAGGGGAGGAGGAGGAGGAGAGGAGGGTGGAGAAGCAGTAGAAGGAGAAGAAGGAAAGGAGGAAGGTGAAGGAGGGTGTGAGAAAGAAGAGGGAGAGGAGGTGAAGGAAAAAGAAGAAAGAAACAAAAAGAAAGGAAGGAAGGAAGGAAAGAAGGAAGGAAGAAGAGCAAGAGGAAGAGAAGGAAAAAGAAGAAAGAAACAAAAAGAAAGAAAGGAGCAAGGAAGGAAAAAAGGAAGGAAGGAAGAAAGGAAGAAAGAAGAGGAAGAGTAGGTGAAGGAAAATGAAGAAAGAAACAAAAAGAAAGGAAGGAAGGAAGGAAGAAGAAGAAGAGGAGGTGAAGGAAAAAGAAGAAAGAAACAAAAAGAAAGAAAGAAGGAAGGAAGGAAGGAAGAAAGAAGGAAGAGGAAGAGGAGGTGAAGGAAAAAGAAGAAAGAAACAAAAAGGAAGGAAGGAAGGAAGAAGAGGAATAGGAGGTGAAGGAAAAAGAAGAAAGAAACAAAAATAAAGAAAGAAAGAAGGAAGGAAGAAAGAAAGGAAGAAAGAAAGAAAGAAAGAAGAGGAAGAGGAGGTGAAGGAAAAAGAAGAAAGAAACAAAAAGGAAGGAAGGAAGGAAGAAAGAAAGAAAGAAGAGGATGGGGGAGGGAGAAGAGGGAAGGAGAGGAGAAAGGAGTAGGAGAAAGACAACCAGGAAATTCAGGAGTGGAGGTGAAGAAAGTGATTCCCTGTTTCCAAGTGTAAAATAATGCACTTGGGGAAAAGGAATCCTCAATCTGAGTATTGTATTGGCAGTTCTGTGTTAGCAAAAACTTCAGAAGAGAAGGATTTAGGGGTAGTGATTTCTGACAGTCTCAAAATGGGTGAGCAGTGTGGTCGGATGGTAGGAAAAGCAAGTAGGATGCGTGGCTGCATAGCTAGAGGTATAACAAGAAGGAAGAGGGAGATTGTGATCCTGCTATATAGAGCGCTGGTGAGACCACATTTGGAATAATACTGTGTTCAGTTCTGGAGACCTCACCTACAAAAAGATATTGACAAAATTGAATGGGTCCAAAGACGGGCTACAAAAATGGTGAAAGGTCTTAAGTATAAAACGTATCAGAAAAGACTTAATGAACTCAATCTGTATAGTCTGGAGGACAGAAGGAAAAGGGGGGACATGATCAAAACATTTAAATATGTTAAAGGGTTAATATGTTAAAGGGTTGAAACCTTAATCTGCGATCTTTCCCTCATCACTACTCTCCGCTTTTTACTGTGCTACAGAGCTCCAAACTATGACACTACCCATGCATCAAAATTAACCTCCCTACTAACATGGGCATCCTCCTGCCCCTATCCCATCATCTTCCTAGGTGACCTTAACCTACCACACATCAACTGGACACTAAATGAATGCTCCACCGAACCCATACATACCACCATTTATAACACCGTCACCAGCCTGGGACTGGAACAACTAGTATCTAACAATACCAGACTCAACAACTGTCTCGACCTCATCTTCTGTGACAGCAAAAGTGCTATTTATGGACTGCATATCATAGAACCCTTCTTCAACAGCGACCATAGTATGATCAACTTCAACCTCAACCTACACCATCATAACACTCAACAGAACAACACGGCACCTAAGTACAATTTCAGGAAAGCCAACTACGAACTCATAGACGCCAATCTCTCACTAATCAATTGGCATTCCTTGTTCTCCAACTGCATCACCATTGATGAACTTTACAACACGTTCTTACACCAAATTAATAATCTCATAAATCTGCATGTCCCAATTACCTCTCCTAGAAGAAAACAAAAAAATAACATTCCTGTCTCAATAAGGAAACTTCAAACCAAAAAAAGATCCCTCTGGCGTAGAAACAAAAAAGGTCCAGTAACCAACTTTAAAAGCCGCTACAGAAGCATATGCCAACAAATAAAAGCAGAATGTCTCAACTACCACAGTGAACAAGAGGAAAACCTCCTACGCTCCAAATCTAACCGTGCCTTCTACAACTTCATCAACAACAAACTTAACGACTCCAGACCTATTCCACCTCTCGTAGGACCACACAACATAGAATACCACGATGACCCATCCAAAGCTAACCTCGTCAACTCCTTTTTTGGCTCCGTTTTTGTTAACAGTAATGGCTCATCCCCCCTCTTCGCAAACCGCACTTCTAACTCATTAAACAACCTAACCCAAATCATCTTCACTACAGACCACGTTGAAAAAGCAATCCGTGATCTCAAACCTTCCCTATCTGCTGGACCAGATGGTCTTTGTGCATACTTCTTAAGAAAACTTTCTTCTGCCATAGCTGAGCCCCTAAGCATTATCTTCCAAAAATCCTTCAGGACCAGTACTCTCCCCAAGCTGTGGTCTAAAGCAGTAGTCATCCCCATCTTCAAAAAAGGAGACCCATCACTAGTTGACAACTACAGACCAATATCTCTATGCTGCGTCCCTTGTAAAATCATGGAATCAATCATAAATCGATCAATCATCCTTTACCTAGAATCTAATAACCTACTATCAAAAAAACAATTTGGATTCAGAAAGAAACTATCCTGCAACCTACAACTACTTCACTGCAAAAACATCTGGACTACCCACCTTGATCAAGGAAAATCCATCGATGCAATTTATATCGACTTCTGCAAAGCCTTTGACTCAGTGGTTCATGACAAACTTCTCCTAAAACTCAAATCCTATGGCATCTCAGGACTCCTCCACAACTGGATTACTGCATTCCTGTCAAACAGGCAACAAGTTGTCAAAATCGGAAGCGCCATTTCCTCCCCTGTCCCTGTCAAAAGCAGCGTTCCCCAAGGCAGCGTACTAGGTCCTACTCTTTTCATCCTATATATCAACGACCTCTGCGATAATATCGCAAGCAACTGTGTGCTCTTTGCCGATGATGTGAAACTTTTCAACACCACTGACAACACACTCACTCTCCAAAAAGACCTTGACTATGTTTCAGATTGGTCTAACATCTGGCAACTTCGAATCTCAACCAACAAATGCTCTACCCTCCACATCGGCAAAAAGAACCCAAACCTCATATATGAACTAAACAAACAAATTCTCACAGCAAACCCACACTCAGTAAAAGACCTCGGAATACTAATTTCAAATGACCTAAGTGCTAAAGCCCACTGCAACAATATCGCCAAAAAGGCTTCCAGAGTTGTAAACCTGATTCTACGTAGCTTCTGCTCTGGCAATCTCACACTACTGACCAGAGCCTAAAAAACCTATGCCAGGCCCATCCTCGAATATAGCTCATCTGTCTAGAACCCTCACCACATCTCAGACATCAACACTCTCGAAAACGTCCAAAGATATTTCACCAGAAGAGCCCTCCACTCCTCCACCCGAAACAGAATACCATACGAAAACAGACTAACCATCCTGGATCTCGAAAGCTTAGAACTGCGGCGCCTAAAACACGATTTAAGTATTGCCCACAAAATCATTCGCTGTAATGTCCTTCCGGCCAACGACTACTTCAGCTTCAACCGCAACAACACAAGAGCATGCAACAGCTTCAAACTCAATGTTAATCGCTCCAAACTTGACTGTAAAAAATATGACTTTAACAATCGAGTCATCGAAGCGTGGAACTCATTACCGGACTCAATAGTGTCAACCCCCAACCCCCAACATTTCTCCCTCAGACTCTCCACGATTGACCTCTCCAGGTTCCTAAGAGGCCAGTAAGGGGCGTACATAAGTGCACTGATGTGCCTTTCGTCCCCTGTCCAATTGTCTTTCCTTTCCCTTTTATCATATATATTCTTTCCTTCCCACCCACTTCTCTTCCTCTTTACTTCCTATCTTTACTTCCTATCTTTTATATATCACTTAATGTCTATTCTCTTTCATATGTATTGTATATTGGACAAAGAATAAATAAATAAAATAAATAAATAAAAATAAGGTTCAGGAGGGAAGTGTTTTTAATAGGAAAGTGAACCCAAGAACAAGGGGACACAATCTGAAGTTAGTTGGGGGAAAGATCAAAAGCAACGTGAGAAAATATTATTTCACTGAAAGAGTAGTAGATGCTTGGAACAAACCTCCAGCAGACGTGGTTGGAAAATCCACAGTAACTGAATTTAAACATGCCTGGGATAAACATATATCCATCCTAAGATAAAATACAGAAAATAGTAAAAGGGCAGACTAGATGGACCATGAGGTCTTTTTCTGCTGTCAATCTTCTATGTTTCTATGATTCGAAAGTGAAATTGCTCTAGAAAAATCAAAGGAGGGTTAGAGGAGGAGGAGGAGAAAGGGGAAGAGAGGCAGGATGGAGGGAGAAGGGGAGAAAAAAGGGGAGAAGGGGAGAAAAAAAGGGGAGGAGGGAAAGGAAGGGACGAGAAGAAGGGAAGGAGAGGAAGAGGAGGAAGAAGAGACATTGGAAGGGGGAGAGGGAGGGAGGGAGGAAGGAAGGAAGGAAGGAAGGAAGGAAGGAAGGAAGGAAGGAAGGAAGGAAGGAAGGAAGAGGACCTGTTGTGCTGTTTTTCACAGTCTGGACTCTGGAGGCTTCAGGGAAGCTTCCTGAAGCCCCAGAGTGTGAAAAGCAGCACAACAGGCAAACTGGAAGTCAGTTTTTCCAAACTTCTGTTTTGCCCATTGGGCCATTTTTCACACTGTGGCTTCAAGGAAGCTTCCCTGAATCCTCCAGAGGGCAAAACGGGCTACCCCAAGGCTGAAAATCAGCTGGCCTGTGCATGCATGCAGGTGTGCTGGAGCTGACATAGATCAACACCCTCTGATATGGCTCTCTGATATTGCTCCATTTGCCACCTGTGACACACGTGCCATAGGTTCACGATCAGTGACCGATAAGGTCCCTTCGAACTCTGTTAATTTGTATCGGCTTCTTTCTTCAGTTCCCTCTACCTCTTGAAAAGGGGCACCCCCAGGGGTGGGCAGCAGCCAGGACGGAAATAAAGATGCATGCGTAGCTCCAGCTGATTGGCAGCTGTCACTTCCTGGATTACTGGTCTTGGCTCGGCTCTTCTTTTTTCTCCTTGCTTTTTTCCTCTTTCCTCCTTCCTGGCCTCGGACGAGCTTCCCTCTCTCCTGCCCAGTTCCCCTCCAGCCTCACACGGCCACCTCCGGCATGCGGTGCAAGCAGAAGGCGTGGGTGGAAGCAGCGCTGGCAGCATTTTGCTTCTGGCGGCACCCGTTTGCCTAGCTACCCAGCCTGAGGCGGGGGGGTGACCCAGGAAGGAGAGCACGGGGAACGCAAAGCAAATTGTCACCCCAGTGAGCAACTCTGGTAAGGTTGTAAGTCGAGGACTTAACAGTTCACTTGAACGATGATGATCATTCAAGCCACTCCCACCTGATCACATGGCCGGCAAGCCACTCCTACCCAGTCACATGACCATTAAGCCACACCCACAAAATAAGCCACACCCACAGTGTGGCAGTAAAATTTTTGGCTGCCCATTACTGGTCACACCTTCTTCCATCCAAATTGCTGAGCAAAGAAGGGCATTTTGATGGTGTCCATGTGTGGCCTTTAGTGATGGGCGAACTGAACCCACACAATTCACGTCCATACTGAATTTTGTGGTGTTCAGTATGCCGAACACGAACAGGAAATTTTTTCAAACTTCGGGCAAAGTTCGGGGTCGTGTTCGGCGTTCAGAGCTTTGGCATCACTGGCAGGTTGCTAAGGATGCCAAGGTGATCACTTCCTGGATTCCATGGGATCGAGGAAGTGATCACCTTGGTATCCTTAGCAACCTGCCGGTGACATCAAAGCTCCGCCCCTGGAATCTCTTCTTGGGAGGGATTCCCCAGCTCCTTCAAAATAAACATGTTTATTTTTACATGAAAGGACCGCCCTTTGCTTGCAGCACCGCTGCGGTGTCTTTTTTATTAAAAATAACAATGTTTATTTTTACAAGAAGACCTGGAATCCAGGAAGTGATCACCTTGGTGTCCTTAGCAACCTGCCGGTGACGTCAAAGCTCCGGCCCCGGAATCTCTTTGGGTTCGGCCGAATTTTGCGTAAAGTTCGTCCAAACTTGCCGAACCCGAACACCGTTGGGTTTGCCCATCACTAGTGGCCTTGGGAGACAGTAGCCGCAGAGTGGACAACCGACATGTAAGGCTCGGCTTCAAGTGGAAGGTACCAATGCTCCAAGAATTAAAGGGGAGGGATCGGGAGGCTGAGGCGGAAGCGGAGTTTTTATTTAAAGAAGCAGGATGGTTGGGGTTGTTGGGGGGAGGAGAGTTAAAACGCACAGTATTGTACATTTGTACAAATGTTCAAATGTTCAAAAAAAACACGGAGTGTTTTTTTATTAATATTTTTTGAAAACCCATGGTATAGCCTTCCTGCAACAGTCGGACCGACGAAAGTCAAGGGACCACTGTACAGTGATACCTCGTCTTACAAACTCCTGTCATACAAACTTTTTGAGATACAAACCCAGGGTTTAAGATTTTTTTGCCTCTTCTTCCAAACTATTTTCACCTTACAAACCCACCGTCGCCGCTGGGATGCCCCGCCTCCAGACTTCCGTTGTCAGCGAAGCACCCGTTTTTGCGCTGCTGGAATTCCCCTGAGGCTCCCCTCGCTGGGAAACCCCACCTCCAGACTTCTGTGTTTTTCTGATGCTGCAGGGGAATCCCAGCAGAGAAATCCCAGCAGCGCAAAAACGGGCGCTTCACTGGCAACCGAAGTCCGGAGGTGGGGTTTCCCAGTGAGGGAAGCCTCAGTGAAATCGCAGCATCGCAAAAACACCGAGGTCTGGAGGTGGGGCTTTAAGGACTTCGGTGTACTGTATTTGCGATGCTGCGATTTCACTGATGCTCCCTTCGCTGGGAAACCCCACCTCCGGACTTCCGTTGCCAGCGAAGCACTCGTTTTTGCAATGCTGGGATTCCCCTACAGCATCGCAAAACCACGGAAGCCTCAGGGGAATCCCAGCAGCGCAAAAACGGGTGCTTCAGCTGGCAAAAGGGGTGAATTTTGGGCTTGCATGCATTAATCACTGTTCCATTGATTCCTATGGGAAACATTGTTTCATCTTACAAACTTTTCATCTTAAGAACCTTGTCCCGGAACCAATTAAGTTTGTAAGACAAGGTATCACTGTATTCTGTTTCCTCTTTTTCTTGTAATTCCTTTCTAAATTTGTCCATTTCAGTACACTCTAAGGCTTTTCTGATCCAATTTTCTTCTGATGGCATGGGTTTGTTTTTCCCATTGGGGCGAATAATATTCTTCAGGCTGTTATCATATGTATTATTAAATATTCTATTTCTTTTTTTATAGGTTCCAGGTAGTATTCCTAATAAAAATATTTCCGGTCTCATCTCTATTTTTTTTCTTGAGTGATCTCTTCTAAGTGCATTTTGATTTTATACTAGTATTGTTTTGCCTTTGGACAGAGCCACCAGGTATGGTAAATATTTCTTTGGATCTGATTGCATTTCCAGCAATTTGATTTTGTATTTGGAAATACAAATAACATGATCTTCTTTACTATTTTTTTTTTAAAATCATTTTCGGGGAAGCCTCTTCCCCCTTTTAATCTACCTGAAGTTGTTCCAGCTACCTTTCTCCAATGTTCCCAGTGTATTGCTTACTCAGGGGTCCTCAAACTTGGCAACTTTAAAACTTGTGGACTTCAATTCCCAGAATTCTCCAGTCAGGAGAATTCTGGGAGTTGAAGTCCACAAGTCTTAAAGTTGCCAAGTTTGAAGACCTCTGGCTTAAGGTTTTTTCCCTCATCTTATAAAAATGTCACGTTTCATTGATAGGCAAAGGATATTTCGCCTGGTGCACCAGTTGCGGCCCTATTTGGACCGGGAGTCACTGCTCACAGTCACTCATGCCCTCATCACCTCGAGGTTCGACTACTGTAATGCTCTCTACATGGGGCTACCTTTGAAAAGTGTTCGGAAACTTCAGGTCGTGCAGAATGCAGCTGCGAGAGCAATCATGGGCTTCCCCAAATATGCCCATGTCACACCAACACTCCGCAGTCTGCATTGGTTGCCGATCAGTTTCCGGTCACAATTCAAAGTGTTGGTTATGACCTATAAAGCCCTTCATGGCATTGGACCATCTCAGGGACCGCCTTCTGCCGCACAAATCCCAGCGACCAGTTAGGTCCCACAGAGTGGGCCTTCTCCGGGTCCCGTCAACTAAACAATGTCGGTTGGCGGAGCCCAGGGGAAGAGCCTTCTCTGTGGCGGTCCCGGCCCTCTGAAACCAATTCCCCCCAGAGATTAGAATAGCTCCCACCCTCCTTGCCTTTCGTAAGCTCCTCAAAACCCACCTCTGCCGTCAGGCATGGGGGAACTGAGATAATCTTTCCCCCTAGGCTTCTACAATTTATGCATGGTATGTTTGTATGTATGATTGGTTTTATAACAAGGGTTTTTAGCTGTTTTAGTATTGGATTTTTACATTCTGTTTTTGTCACTGTTGTTAGCCGCCCCGAGTCCACGGAGAGGGGCGGCATACAAATCCAATAAATAATAATAATAATAATAATAATAATAATAATAATAATAATAATAATACAGTTAGTCAATGATGAGCTCCTACGGGTTCGGTCAGGTACGCAGAACCGGTAGAAAAAAAATTGAATTTTTTTTCTTTTTTTCCCCTTCTAGGTGCTGAGTATGTTTTTCCTATTACAGTAAATCAGGTCGAACGATTATAATTTTAGAAAAGCTGTGAGTGCGTATGTATGTGTAACACATGAAATTTATATTTTTGTGTGCCTGTGTATAATATGTATGTACACATATGACATATATACATAGAATTAAATAGTAAATTTTGGATGTTCAGTAATAGTAAATAGAGAGGGAAATTGTATCTCTTTGAGGCGAGGAGAGACCCTAACCCTAACCCTGGATGTGAGTGACGTCAGGTTGGCCACCTTTAAGCCAATCACATGGCCTTTAAGTCACCCCCAGTCATATGAATGTCAAGCCACACCCACCTGGTCACATGCCCAGCAAGCCACTCCCACAAAATAAGTACGCCCACAATGTGGTAGTAAATTTTTTTGCAGTCCCTCACTGCAGGTAGTCCTCAATTTACGACAAGTCATTTGTAGTTATGACCAACTTGGGGGGGATATGTATTGACCCAAAGTTTTAAGAGTCTGCCTCCCCCAAGACTCATGTGACCAAACTTCAGCTGCTCATCAACATGGCTTTGTTTGGAGCCATGTGTAACATCCCACAGTCACATGACCACAATTGACAATGGTTTTGCTTAACAACCACCATGTTCGCCTAACGACTATCACAAAGAACTCATAACCAATTAAATTTATGACCACACAACCTACGATTACAATAGGCAGGTTGTAACTCAAGGGCTATCAGGATTCTCTGCTTTCCAAGCTACCTTTTTCCAAATACCTCCCAACCAATCAGGGAACAAGATATTGAAATGCAATGAGGCCACTTTGTGATCTAACCAATCAGGTTCAAAAATTATTAGAACTGTTTGATATACCCAAGGCTATTTTGTTCCCATTCGATATTGGAACATGCCAGAGAGCTTTCTCTCTCTCCCTCCCTCCTTCCTTGTCTCTCTTTCTCTCTCTCTCTCTCTCTGTATATACCATATTTTTCAGAGCATAAAATGCACCAGAGTATAAAATGCACCATTATTATTATTATTATTATTATTATTATTATTATTATTATTAATTAGATTTGTATGCCGCCCCTCTCCGTAGACTCGGGGCGGCTCACAACAATGATAAAAACAATATATAATGACAAATCTAATAATTAGAATCTAAAATAACAATGGTACATTTAAAAAATCTAAAAAGCAAGGAACCCCAATATATAAAAAACATACATACAGTCATATCATGCACAAAAAACCTTAGTTTGGGAGTAGGAAAATAGAAACATAGAAACATAGAAGTCTGACGGCAGAAAAAGACCTCATGGTCCATCTAGTCTGCCCTTATACTATTTTCTGTATTTTATGTTAGGATGGATATATGTTTATCCCAGGCATGTTTAAATTCAGTTACTGTGGATTTATCTACCACGTCTGCTGGAAGTTTGTTCCAAGGATCTACTACTCTTTCAGTGAAATAATATTTTCTCACGTTGCTTTTGATCTTTCCCCCAACTAACTTCAGATTGTGTCCCCTTGTTCTTGTGTTCACTTTCCTATTAAAAACACTTCCTCCTGAACCTTATTTAACCTTTTAACATATTTAAATGTTTCGATCATGTCCCCCCTTTTTCTTCTGTCCTCCAGGCTATACAGATAGGGGGGAAATAGGGGGGAAATCTATGTACTAGGTATTCATCTGGCTAGTGTCCTTAGTCTGGTCAGCTTCAGCACATTATTTTATCCCCTGATTAGGGCTGAAAAAACATATTGTGGGAATAGCAATGAAAACAAGCCTGCAAAGGCTTAAGGCTGGAAAAAAACTTTTTCGGAGTAGCAATGAAAAAATCCTGCAAGCTGGGAAGATCGTTAGCACCTTGTTAGGGCTGAAAAAAAAACTTTTTTTGGCAGGAGTAGCAATGAAAACAAAGCCTGCAAGACTTGAAGAGCTGGGAAGATGATTAAAAGCTCATTAGCGCTGGGGAGAAAAGTTTCGAGAAGGCTACATTCAGAGTATAAAATGCACCCAAATTGTAGGAGAGGGAAAAGTGCATCTTATACTTCGAAAAATACGGTTTATTTTATTTTGTTTTGTTTTTTTCATGGCGTGGAAGATGGGAGAGTAGAAGAGAAGGAAGGAAGGAAGGAAGGGAAGGAAGGAAGGAAGGAAAGAAGGAAAGGAAGGAAGGAGGAAGGAAGGAAAGGAAGGAAGGAAAGGAAGGAAGGAAGGAAGAAAAGGAAGGAAGGAAGGAAAGGAAGGAAGGAAGGGAGGAAAGGAAGGAAGGAAAGAAGGAAGGAAGGAAGGAAGGAAAGGAAGGAAGGAAAGGAAGGAAGGAAGGGAAGGAAGGAAGGAAAGGAAGGAAGGAAAGAAAGAAAGAAAGAAAGAAAGAAAGAAAGAAAGAAGAAGAAAGAAAGAAAGAGAAATGTATGCATGATTCATGCTCCAAAGTAGAGTGGCGATGCGTTGGCTGAAAAACACTTAATATTGATGAGGCTTTTGTTCAGTCATATATGACCCCTGACTCTTAAAGGCAAATCAAATATCATTTAATTATTTTCCTAAAAGATGCCGTCGGCTTTTAATACGGGCGCGATGAATATTTAATATTCAGAGCACAGTTTACATAATTCCAATAGACTGCCAAGCAGCCCAGCTGATCTTCTTATAAAGATCATTATCATATTCAAGGCAGGAGAGAAATGACATGCTGTTCTTCCCCGCCCTTAATATTGTGGAATAAGGCCATTAAAGAGCCAGTTGACGAGCTAACCAAGAATAAGATGACCCAGATTCTAGTATCTGCGTAACCATAGAGGCAGTGGACGATCTGGGCAGCTCAGCCTACCTCATGGGGATGTTGTGATGGTGAGAAAACATGAAGGAGAGAATGGTTGAGAGACCCCCTTCGGCTCTCGAAGGAAAACTTAAAGATTACTTATGGGACCACAAAATCCCAGTGGCCGGTTAGGTCCCACAGAGTTGGCCTTCTCCAGGTCCCGACAACCAGACAATGTCGTTTGGCAGGGCCTAGGGGAAGAGCCTTCTCTGTGGCAGCCCCGGCCCTGTGGAACGAACTCCCTCGGAGATATGTACCGCCCTCACCCTCCTCGCCTTCCGCAAGAGTCTTAAGACTCACCTATGTCGCCAGGCCTGGGGCAATTAGATCTTGCCCCCCTGACCAATAAATGCAATGCGTGGTGAGATTGGATTGTGTGATTGAGTAATATATAGGCTTTTAGCTGTAGTTTTTTTTTATGCATTAGATTCGTTTTGTACACTTTGTTTCTATATTTATTCTGTCAGCCAGCCTGAGGGCGGCATACAAATATAATTAATAATAATGATAATAATAATAATAATAATAATAATAATAATAATAATAAAGGTTTTAAAAATAGAGACAAATCGCATAAGTGCTTTGGAGAATCGCTTGACTCCCTCTTCTTTGTGGCAACCCCTGAGATTATTATTATTATTATTATTATTATTATTATTATTATTATTATTTATTAGATTTGTATGCCGACCCTCTCCGTAGACTCGGGGCGGCTCACAACAGTGATAAAAACAATACATGGTAACAAATCTAATAATTAAAATCTAAAAGACTGCTATCATGTCTCCTCTAGTTGTTGTTATTTATTTATTTATTTATTTATTTATTCATTCATTCATTCATTCATTCATTCATTCATTCATTCATTTATGCCAATACACAATAATACACAATGAAGGTAATGGAGGACACCTTCGCAGAAATAGAATTAGAGAAAGAATAGAAGAGAGAATATAGGATAAAATAAATCAATGAGAGAATAGAAGAAAGATATAGGGATAGAAGAGAAGATATATGGGATATAGGAGAGACAGGGGTCGGAAGGCACTCTGGTGCACTTATGCACGCCCCTTACTGACCTCTTAGGAATCTGGAGAGGTCAACCGTGGACAGTCTAAGGGTAAAATGTTGGGGGTTAGGGGATGATACTATGGAGTCCGCTAATGAGTTCCACGCTTCAACTACTCTATTACTAAAGTGGTATTTTTTACAGTCAAGTTTGGAGCGGTTAATATTGAGCTTGAATCTGTTATGTGCTCCTGTGTTGTTGTGGTTGAAGCTGAAGTAGTCGTTGACAGGCAGGACGTTGCAGCATATAATCTTGTGGGCAATACTTAGATCATGTTTAAAGTGTCTTAGTTCTTAGTTCTAAGCTATGTTTTAAGCCTCCAGTCCCCTAATCGTCTTTGTTGCTCTTCTCTGCACTCATTCCAGAGTTTTAACTTATTTTTTATATTCATGGCCACCGAACCCTGGATGCAGTATTTCAACTGTGGTCCAACACATTATGAAATTTAGAACATTAGAATCTGTAAAGTTCTTGTTCCTGCTGAAACAATTATGTTATTCCTGTCACTCAGATTTATCCAGTTTGATTGTGTTGCTGCTTTTTTTTTTCAGAGAGAGAGAGAAAGGGAGGGAGATAAACTAACATCAATCCACAGGAGAGAAATCCCAGACCTTTCTATTTAAATGGGTTAATCATTAGTTAGCAAAATTATCTCTTGGAATGTTAATTGGTCCAGTCAAGAGGAACATTCATTATGGTTTATTTGATCAATATTAGTTTCATCCTCCTCCTGTTCCTTTGCTTTGGCTGTCATTTGGATAGAAGAATGAATTTGAATATTTTAAAGAGCTGATGGTTTTGTAAAGAGTTTTGCAGAAGTGATGTTTTGTTTCTCCAGAAATTATGCTTCAGCTGCAAAAATCAACCAAATCTTGGAGGGAAAAAGGCCCCCTAGGTTGAGACTGCGTTTAGCCAACATGTTTAACCTAATCGAAGACAGTCCTCACTTAATGACCAGTTGCTTAACAACTGTACGAAGTTATGACAGATGCGGAAAAAAGTAGATACAAAATTCTGACGTCTGGGTCTCACCCTTGTGATATGACATTGGAATTATCCTGCAGTCATATGACCATGATTTATATAATATCCTTTGCCAGAAACTAGGATTTATTTATAAATAAATGGTCCCTAAACAAAGTCGAGGATTACCTGTACCTTGAATACCATCAGTGACTTAGGAGAGTGTAAAAATCTACATTCTTCTGCATTTTACACAAATGGGCTTTCATTTGGCTATTGATGTTAAATGGACACCGACAGCTTATGCACCGAAATGTGTCCAAACCAGTGATAGGCTACCAAAATTTTTACTACTACACTGTAGGTGTGGCTTATGCATTTTGTTTCAACATCTTTCAGTGCAAATTGTGTGATCTGGGGTGGAGTTCCAAATTTTTATCCCAGAACTGTGTTCCTGACTGTTCCCGTAGGAGTCCATTCACTGGTCCAAACATACTTAGCCAATAAAGAATTCTATTCTATTCTATTCTATTCTATTCTATTCTATTCCAGTCCACTCCACTCCACTCCACTCCACTACACTCCACTCCACTCATCTCCATCTCCATCTCTATCTATCTTCTGTTTCTCTCTCTCTCTATCATATTCTTGTTTTTGTTTCCACTCCATTCCACTCCACTCTATTCTACTCATCTTTCTCTCTATCTCTATCTCTATTCTTGTTTCTGTTTCTGTTTTATTCTAGTCTATCTCATTTCTATGTTCTGTTCTATTCTACTCTACTCTACTCTACTCTTCTCTTCTCTACTCCATTCCACTCTATTCTACTCATCCCTATCTCTTTCTCTCTATCTCTATCTCTATTCTTGTTTCTGTTTCTGTTTTATTCTAGTCTATCTCATTTCTATGTTCTGTTCTGTTCTATTCTACTCTACTCTACTCTTCTCTTCTCTTCTCTACTCCATTCCACTCTATTCTACTCATCCCTATCTCTTTCTCTCTATCTCTATCTCTATTCTTGTTTCTGTTTCTGTTTTATTCTAGTCTATCTCATTTCTATGTTCTGTTCTGTTCTGTTCTACTCTACTCTACTCTACTCTTCTCTTCTCTACTCCATTCCACTCCACTCTATTCTACTCATCCCTATCTCTTTCTCTCTATCTCTATCTCTATTCTTGTTTCTGTTTCTGTTTTATTCTAGTCTATCTCATTTCTATGTTCTGTTCTGTTCTATTCTACTCTACTCTGCTCTACTCTACTCTACTCTTCTCTTCTCTTCTCTACTCCATTCCACTCTATTCTACTCATCCCTATCTCTTTCTCTCTATCTCTATCTCTATTCTTGTTTCTGTTTCTGTTTTATTCTAGTCTATCTCATTTCTATGTTCTGTTCTGTTCTATTCTACTCTACTCTACTCTACTCTTCTCTTCTCTACTCCATTCCACTCCACTCTATTCTACTCATCCCTATCTCTTTCTCTCTATCTCTATCTCTATTCTTGTTTCTGTTTCTGTTTTATTCTAGTCTATCTCATTTCTATGTTCTGTTCTGTTCTATTCTACTCTACTCTGCTCTACTCTACTCTACTCTTCTCTTCTCTACTCCATTCCACTCTATTCTACTCATCCCTATCTCTTTCTCTCTATCTCTATCTCTATCTCTATTCTTGTTTCTGTTTCTGTTTTATTCTAGTCTATCTCATTTCTATGTTCTGTTCTGTTCTGTTCTATTCTACTCTACTCTACTCTACTCTACTCTACTCTACTCTACTCTACTCTTCTCTACTCCATTCCACTCTATTCTACTCATCCCTATCTCTTTCTCTCTATCTCTATCTCTATTCTTGTTTCTGTTTCTGTTTTATTCTAGTCTATCTCATTTCTATGTTCTGTTCTGTTCTGTTCTACTCTACTCTACTCTTCTCTTCTCTACTCCATTCCACTCTATTCTACTCATCCTTATCTCTTTCTCTCTATCTCTATCTCTATTCTTGTTTCTGTTTCTGTTTTATTCTAGTCTATCTCATTTCTATGTTCTGTTCTGTTCTATTCTACTCTACTCTACTCTACTCTTCTCTTCTCTACTCCATTCCACTCTATTCTACTCATCCCTATCTCTTTCTCTCTATCTCTATCTCTATTCTTGTTTCTGTTTCTGTTTTATTCTAGTCTATCTCATTTCTATGTTCTGTTCTGTTCTGTTCTATTCTACTCTACTCTACTCTACTCTACTCTACTCTTCTCTACTCCATTCCACTCTATTCTACTCATCCCTATCTCTTTCTCTCTATCTCTATCTCTATTCTTGTTTCTGTTTCTGTTTTATTCTAGTCTATCTCATTTCTATGTTCTGTTCTGTTCTGTTCTACTCTACTCTACTCTTCTCTTCTCTACTCCATTCCACTCTATTCTACTCATCCTTATCTCTTTCTCTCTATCTCTATCTCTATTCTTGTTTCTGTTTCTGTTTTATTCTAGTCTATCTCATTTCTATGTTCTGTTCTATTCTACTCTACTCTACTCTTCTCTTCTCTACTCCATTCCACTCTATTCTACTCATCCCTATCTCTTTCTCTCTATCTCTATCTCTATTCTTGTTTCTGTTTCTGTTTTATTCTAGTCTATCTCATTTCTATGTTCTGTTCTATTCTACTCTACTCTACTCTGCTCTACTCTACTCTACTCTTCTCTTCTCTACTCCATTCCACTCTATTCTACTCATTCCTATCTCTTTCTCTCTATCTCTATCTCTATTCTTGTTTCTGTTTCTGTTTTATTCTAGTCTATCTCATTTCTATGTTCTGTTCTATTCTACTCTACTCTACTCTACTCTTCTCTTCTCTTCTCTACTCCATTCCACTCTATTCTACTCATCCCTATCTCTTTCTCTCTATCTCTATCTCTATTCTTGTTTCTGTTTTATTCTAGTCTATCTCATTTCTATGTTCTGTTCTGTTCTATTCTACTCTACTCTACTCTACTCTTCTCTTCCCTTCTCTACTCCATTCCACTCTATTCTACTCATCCCTATCTCTTTCTCTCTATCTCTATCTCTATTCTTGTTTCTGTTTCTGTTTTATTCTAGTCTATCTCATTTCTATGTTCTGTTCTGTTCTATTCCATTCCATTCCATTCCATTCCATTACATTACATTACATTACATTTCTACTTTTATATTTTATGATTGGTATGTATGTGTTGTTTGGTTTTAAATGAGGGGTTTTATATGGGTTTCTTTTTAATATTAGATTTGTTGTTTGACATTGTTTTTACTATTGTTTTCAGCCACCCCGAGTCTTCGGAGAGGGGCGGCATTCAAATCTAATTAATAATAATAATAGTAATAATAATAATAATAATAATAATAATAATAATAATAATAATAATAATTCCATTCTATTCTGTTGCTATTTTGACAAATGTTTCCCTGCCTAAACACCTTCCAGCTTTCCTTTAAACACACACACACACACACACACACAAACATGTGTTGTCACCCAGCAGAAGGAGGGTTCCTGAGGTTAAATGCCACCTTTGCAAAGCAAAATAATATTTATTTATTTATTTATTTTGGAAATCCCTTTGTTTTGTTTCTCGGGCTGTTTAGTACATTCATTCGTCAGCTTGTCAAAGATCACGCTGTTCCTCCCCCCTCCCCCCCTCCCTCCCCCCTATCTCTCTTTAAAAGAGGGTATCACGACATCTCCTCCAATGCTTCTGCAGAGAAATATTTTCAGTGCGGGCCAAGCGATCCCCTTCACATCCCCACCCACCACATTAGCCTCCGAATATTCCTATTGTGCCATTACTAATTAGGAAGTCTCTCAATTTGGCAGCTGCAAGGGAGAAGGAGCAGGAGGGGGGGGGAGGGACGAGAAGGCAGCATTAAGCATATGGTGTAATATCCTATTAATGAACGTTCTAAATTCAAAAAGCAGGTCAGCTGTTACATTCCATCCTTCCGACTCGCCCGCCAGGAAGGGGGGGAAAAGTGGAGAAGACCAACTCCCTTCAGGGGCTCTCCAGAGCTTTGCCTGGAAGGGGGAAAAAACATAGGAAGAAAAGTTAAAGAGTAGTAGATCCTTGGAACAAACTTCCAGCAGACGTGGCAGGTAAATCCACAGTAACTGAATTTAAATATGCCTGGGATAAACATATATCCATCCTAAGATAAAATACAGAAAATAGTATAAGGGCAGACGAGATGGACCATGAGGTCTTTTTCTGCCGTCAGACTTCTATGTTTCTATGTTTCTAAGTTGCAGGAATTGGGTACAGCCAGTCTAGGGAAAAGAAGTGTGGGAACCCCTAACCCCCAACATTTCTCCCTTAGACTCTCCACGATTGACCTCTCCAGGTTCCTAAGAGGCCAGTAAGGGGCGTACATAAGTGCACTGGTGTGCCTTTCGTCCCCTGTCCAATTGTCTTTCCTTTCTCTCACTTATCATATATATTCTCTCCCTTTCATATATCCTCTCCTCTAAGTTCACTTTTACCCTTATATATATTACCACATGTCTATTTTTCTTCCTATATATTTGTGTATTGGAGAAATGAATAAATGAAATAAATGAAATGAAATAAATTACAGTTCAATCCTGGGCCTAGAAAGCTTAGAACTAAGACGCCTTAAACAAGATCTAAGTATTGCCCACAAGATCCTATGCTGCAATGTCCTGCCTGTCGGCAACTACTTCAGCTTCAACCACAACAACACAAGAGCACACAACAGATTTAAACTTAATATTAACCGCTCCAAACTTGACTGTAAAAAATATGACTTCAGTAACCGAGTTGTCGAAGCGTGGAACTCATTACCGGACTCCATAGTGTCATCCCCCAACCCCCAACACTTTACCCTTAGATTATCTACGCTTGACCTATCCAGATTCCTAAGAAGTCAGTAAGGGGCGAGTACAAGTGCACTAGAGTGCCTTCCGTCCCCTGTCCTATTGCTCTCCTATATCTCCTATTCTTTTCTTCTGTTCCAATATCTCTTCTTCTATTCTTTCATTGATATGTTTTACTATGAGTATCTCCTCTATAACTTTCATCATGTATTTTACTATGTGTATATATATATACCCACTAAAACTCTCATTGTGTATTGGACAAAATAAATAAATAAATAAAAATAAATAAATTACAGCTATCATTTGGAGCTAGCCTGCCACAGTAGAATAATATACCCTACGAGACTACCCTACGAGACAAGACTTTCAACCCTGGGCTTCGAACTAAGATGCCTTAAACATGATTGAAGTATTGCCCACAAGATCATATGCTGCAATGTCCTGCCTGTCGGCGACTACTTCAGCTTCAACCACAACAACACAAGAGCACACAACAGATCTAAACTTAATATTAACCGCTCCAAACTTGACTGTAAAAAATATGACTTCAGTAACCGAGTTGTCGAAGCGTGGAACTCATTACCGGACTCCATAGTGTCATCCCCCAACCCCCAACACTTTACCCTTAGATTATCTATGGTTGACCTATCCAGATTCCTAAGAGGTCAGTAAGGGGCGAGTACAAGTGCACTAGAGTGCCTTCCGTCCCCTGTCCTATTGCTCTCCTATATCTCCTATTCCTTTCTTCTATTCCTATATCTCTTCTTCTATTCTTTCATTGATATGTTTTACTATGAGTATCTCCTCTATAACCTTCATCATGTATTTTACCTTAATTTTCAAATTCAGCAAAAAACATGTGACACATACAGATAGAATTGTCGGCTATCAATAAAATTAACTGCCTTGGAAATGGCCCTGGGTTGGGCTGAGAGGCAAATAAGGAACTTGTGATGTTCCTTCAATACACCAGGGTGATTCGACACAAAAATATGTAACCCTTCCCTGGTGCAAAGCTGAAGGGATTGGATACTGTAGCCTAGAGGATAATTCTCTGCCTTACAAGGCAAAGGTTGCAGGTTCAAGTCCCAGTGGGTATGGCTAGCTGATGAGGCCAAAATAAGGCCGAAATAGATCTATCTTAGTCTCCCTTAATTTTCAAATTCAGCAAAAAACATGTGACTAAAACTCTCATTGTGTATTGGACAAAATAAATAAATAAATAAAAATAAATAAAGTACAGTGTCGAGCCGAAGCCATCATTTGTAGTTAGAGACTTTGGCCTGCCACAGTAGAATAATATACTCTACGAGACAAGACTTTCAACCCTGGGCGTAGAACTAAGATGCTTTAAACATGATCTAAGTACCAGTGATACCTCGTCTCACGAACTTAATTGGTTCTGGGATGAGGTTTGTAAGGTGAAAAGTTTGTAAGACGAAACAATGTTTCCCGTAGGAATAAATGGAAAAGCGATTCATGCCTGCAAGCCCAAAACTCACCCCTTTTGCCAGCCAAAGCGCCCGTTTTTGAGCTGCTGGGATTCCCCTGAGGCTCCCCTTCATGGGAAACCCCACCTCCAGACTTCCGTGTTTTTGTGATGCTGCAGGGGAATCCCAGCAATGCAAAAATGGGTGCTTCGCTGGCAACGGAAGTCTGGAGGTGGGGTTTCCCAGCGAGGGGAGCCTCAGCAAAATTGCAGCATTGCAAAAACACGCAAGTCCTCGAAACCCCACCTCTGTACTTCTGTGTTTTTGTGATGTTGTGATTTTGCTGAGGCTCCCCTCACTGGGAAACCCCACCTCCGGACTTCTGTTGCCAGCGAAGCGCCCGTTTTTGCACTGCTGGGATTCCCCTGCAGCATCACAAAAACACGGAGGTCCGGAGGTGGGGTTTCCCAGCGAGGGGAGCCTCAGGGGAATCCCAGCAGTGCAAAAACGGGTGCTTCGCTGGCAACAGAAGTTCGGAGGCGGGGCATCCCAGTGGTGGCGTCCTGGGTTTGTAAAGTGAAAATAGTTTGGAAGAAGAGGCAAAAAAATCTTAAACCCCGGGTTTGTATCTCGAAAGGTTTGTATGACGAGCAGTTTGTAAGACGTGGTATCACTGTATTGCCCACAAGATCATATGCTGCAACGTCCTGCCTGTCGGTGACTACTTCAGCTTCAACCACAGCAACACAAGAGCACATAACAGATTTAAACTTAATATTAACTGCTCCAAACTCGACTGTAAAAAGTACGACTTCAGTAATCGAGTTGTCGAAGCGTGGAACTCATTACCTGACTCAGTAGTATCAACCCCTAACCCCCAACATTTTTCCCTTAGACTATTCACGATTGACCTCTCCAGGTTCCTGAGAGGTCAGTAAGGGGCGGGCATAAGTGCACCATCTATCTTTTCTTCCTTTCATATATCTTCTCCCCTATTTTTATATCTTTTCTCCTATCCTTTTCTTTATATATATTACTACTTGTCTATTCTCTTCAATGTGTATTGTGTATTGGACAAAATAAAGAAATAAAATAAAATAATAAAAACAAAAATAAAAATTTGGAGTTAGAGACTTTGGCCTGCCACAGTAGAATAATATACCCTACGACAGGGGTCTCCAACATTGGCAACTTTAAGACCTGTGGACTTCAACTCCCAGAATTCCTCAGCCAGTAAAGCAAATTCTGGGAGTTGAAGTCCACAAGTCTTAAAGTTGCCAACATTGGAGACCCCTGCCCTACGAGACTACCTTATGAGACAAGACTTTCAATCCCAGGCATAGAAAACTTAGAACTAAGATGCCTTAAACATGATCAAAGTATTGCCCGCAATATCATATGCTGTAATGTCCTGCCTGTCGGTGACTACTTCAGCTTCAAAAACAACAACACAAGAGCACACAACAGGTTTAAACTTAATATTAATCGCTCCAAGCTTGACTGTAAAAAATATGACTTTAGCAATCGAGTTGTCGAAGCGTGGAACTCATTACCAGACTCAGTAGTGTCAACCCCTAACCCCCAACATTTCTCCCTTAGACTATCCATGATTGACCTCTCCAGGTTCCTAAGAGGTCAGTAAGGGGCGCACATAAGTGCACTAGCCTGCCTTTCGTCCCCTGTCCAATTGTCTCTCCTTATCTCATATATCATATATCTTTTCTTCCTTTCATATATCTTCTCCTCTATTTTTATATCTTCTCTTTATATATAATACTTCATGTCTATTCTCTTCAATATGTATTGTGTATTGGACAAAAGAAGTGTTTTTAAAAGGAAAATGAACACAAGAACAAGGGGACACAATCTGAAGTTAGTTGGGGGAAAGATCAAAAGCAACATGAGAAAATATTATTTTACTGAAAGAGTAGTAGATCCTTGGAACAAACTTCCAGCAGACGTAGATAAATCCACAGTAACTGAATTTAAACATGCCTGAGATAAACATATATCCATCCTAAGATAAAATACAGAAAATAGTATAAGGGCAGACTAGATGGACCAGGAGGTCTTTTTCTGCCGTCAGACTTTTATGTTTCTATGTTTCTATAAATAAATAAAATAAAAATAAATAAAGTCCACACATCATGAAGCTACTAAGGTTTTAAAACACTTTTTTGGTCTAAGATTTCTTTGGCCTTTTGGGACATTTCTCCCAATTGGGTATCCTCCAGAAGGATTACAACACCCAGAATTCCTCTCCTGCATTCTGGGCATTGTAGTCCCCACAGATCTGGACATCACCACAATGGCCCTTCTGCTTTTGAGACTCCAGCACGAAACGAGCTGAGACCTCTGAACTTTTACTTTAGCAGCTCGTTTTTAAGCAAAGCACCCCCAAAAAATCCATTTATGCCTGGGGAAAAAGGCAGGAAACCCTCTAACTGTCCCTGCCATTAAAAAAAGGGGGAAAGGAAAGGAAAAGACAGTGAGAGCAAGAGAAAGAGAGGTGGGAAACGAGAGAGCCAGAATCCAGTCGGGGAAGTTTTGCATCCAAAGTTTTCTGTCACCTGAGATTGACTTGGCCAGAGGATTGGCTCCAGCCCATCTCTTGCTGGGAATCAAAATATAAGTTCCTCGGAATAAATTATGTCCTTCACAAAGTACTAATAGAAATCACAACAGGAGCGGTGCCTAAACTGTGAGCGAGGAGACCGATAAGTGGAATCCAACATGATTTCTAATACTTGATAGGGAGAGGAAAGAAATAATTTCAGCAATTTGAGATTTTTTTTACTTAGAGGGGCCTTGCATGTTGATTCCATTGAAATAGCTTCTGTGGGGTTTTTCCCCTCCTTCTCCTCCCTTTCTTTCTCTTCCCTTTTCTCTCCCTTCTTCTTTTTCTTTTCTCCTTCTTCCTTTCTTCCCCCCTTCCCTTTCTTTATCCTTTCCTTTTCTCCTTTCCCTTTCCTGCCTTCTCCCCCTTTCCCTTTCTCCTCCTTCTTTCCTTCCCTTCCCTTTATTTCCTTTCCTCCTACCCTTTCCCTTTCTCCTTCTCTTTCTTTTTCCCTTCCCTTTTCTCCTTTCCCTTTCTTTCCTTCCTTCCTTCTCTCTCTTTCTCTTTCCTTTCCTTCCCTTTCTTTGCTTTCCTCCCTCCCTTCCCTTTGCTCCTTCTTTTTCCTTTCTCCTTCCCTTCCTTTCCATTTCTCCTTCCCTTTCCCCTTATCCCTTTCCTTTCTCTCTCCTTCCTTTTCTCCTGCTTCTTTGCTTCCCTTTTTTTCTGCTTTCCTCCTTCCAGTTCCTTTTCCCTTCCATTTTCCCCTTTCTCTTTCTTTCCTTCTCTCCCCTCCCCTTTCTCTTTTCCTTCCTTTTCCTCTTCTCCTTTCCCTTTCTCCTTCCCTTCCTTTCTATTTCTCCTTCCCTTTCCCTTTCTCCTTCCTCTTTGCTTCCCTTTCTTTGCTTTTCTCCTTCCCGTTCCTTTACTTTGTCCTTCCATTTTTTCTTTTTCCTTTCTCCTTCCCTTCCTTTTCCCCCTTTCTCTTTCTTTCCTTCTCTCCCCTCCCCTTTCTCCTTTCCTTCCTTTTCCTCTTCTCCTTTTCCTTTCCCTTTCTCCTTCCCTTCCTTTCTATTTCTCCTTCCCTTTTCCTTTCTCCTTCCTCTTTGCTTCCCTTCCTTTGCTTTTCTCCTTCCCGTTCCTTTACTTTGTCCTTCCATTTTTTCTTTTTCCTTTCTCCTTCCCTTCCTTTTCCCCTTTCTCTTTCTTTCCTTCTCTCCCCTCCCCTTTCTCCTTTCCTTCCTTTTCCTCTTCTCCTTTTCCTTTCCCTTTCTTCTTCCCTTCCTTTCTATTTCTCCTTCCCTTTCCCTTTCTCCTTCCCTTCCTTTCTATTTCTCCTTCCCTTTCCCTTTCTCCTTCCCTTCCTTTCTATTTCTCCTTCCCTTTCCCTTTCTCCTTCCCTTCCTTTCTATTTCTCCTTCCCTTTCCCTTTCTCCTTCCCTTCCTTTCTATTTCTCCTTCCCTTTCTCCTTCCCTTCCTTTCTATTTCTCCTTCCCTTTCCCTTTCTCCTTCCCTTCCTTTTCCCCCTTTCTCTTTCTTTCCTTCTCTCCCCTCCCCTTTCTCCTTTCCTTCCTTTTCCTCTTCTCCTTTTCCTTTCCCTTTCTTCTTCCCTTCCTTTCTATTTCTCCTTCCCTTTCCCTTTCTCCTTCCCTTCCTTTCTATTTCTCCTTCCCTTTCCCTTTCTCCTTCCCTTCCTTTCTATTTCTCCTTCCCTTTCCCTTTCTCCTTCCCTTCCTTTCTATTTCTCCTTCCCTTTCCCTTTCTCCTTCCCTTCCTTTCTATTTCTCCTTCCCTTTCCCTTTCTCCTTCCCTTCCTTTTCACCCTTTCTCTTTCTTTCCTTCTCTCCCCTCCCCTTTCTCCTTTCCTTCCTTTTCCTCTTCTCCTTTTCCTTTCCCTTTCTTCTTCCCTTCCTTTCTATTTCTCCTTCCCTTTCCCTTTCTCCTTCCCTTCCTTTTCCCCCTTTCTCTTTCTTTCCTTCTCTCCCCTCCCCTTTCTCCTTTCCTTCCTTTTCCTCTTCTCCTTTTCCTTTCCCTTTCTTCTTCCCTTCCTTTCTATTTCTCCGTCCCTTTCCCTTTCTCCTTCCCTTCCTTTCTATTTCTCCTTCCCTTTCTCCTTCCCTTCCTTTCTATTTCTCCTTCCCTTTCCCTTTCTCCTTCCCTTCCTTTCTATTTCTCCTTCCCTTTCCCTTTCTCCTTCCCTTCCTTTTCCCCCTTTCTCTTTCTTTCCTTCTCTCCCCTCCCCTTTCTCCTTTCCTTCCTTTTCCTCTTCTCCTTTTCCTTTCCCTTTCTTCTTCCCTTCCTTTCTATTTCTCTTTCCCTTTCCCTTTCTCCTTCCCTTCCTTTCTATTTCTCCTTCCCTTTCCCTTTCTCCTTCCCTTCCTTTTCACCCTTTCTCTTTCTTTCCTTCTCTCCCCTCCCTTTCTCCTTTCCTTCCTTTTCCTCTTCTCCTTTTCCTTTCCCTTTCTTCTTCCCT
>NC_091950.1:416418639-416439502 GCF_031021105.1 Erythrolamprus reginae | reverse complement strand
CCTCTCCCTCCCTCTCCCTTTCCCCTCTCCCTCCCTCTCCCTCCCTTCCCTCTCTCTCTCCTTCCTTTTCCCTCTCCCTCTCCCTCCTCTCTCCCTTTCCCTCTCCCTCCCTCTCCCTCCCTCTCTCCCTCCCTCTCCCTTTCCCTCTCCCTCCCTCTCCCTTTCCTCCCTCTCCCTCCCTCTCACTTTCCCTCTCTCTCCCTCCCTCTCACTTTCCCTCTCTCTCTCCTTCCTTTTCCCTCTCCCTCTCCCTCCCTCTCCCTTTCCCTCTCCCTCCCTCTCCCTTTCCCTCCCTCTCCTTCCTTTTCCCTCTCCCTCTCCCTCTCCCTCCCTCTCCCTTTCCCTCTCCGTCTCCCTCCCTCCCCTTTCCCTCTCTCTCCCTCCCTCTCACTTTCCCTCTCTCTCTCCCTCCCTCTCACTTCCCCCTCTCTCTCCTTTTCCCTCTCTCTCCTTCCTTTTCCCTCTCCCTCCCTCTCACTCTCCCTCCCTCTCCCTTTCCCTCTCCCTCCCTCCCTCTCACTTTCCCTGTCTCTCTCTTCCT
The DNA here is from genome assembly GCF_031021105.1 of Erythrolamprus reginae. Lineage (NCBI taxonomy): Eukaryota > Metazoa > Chordata > Lepidosauria > Squamata > Dipsadidae > Erythrolamprus > Erythrolamprus reginae. Next base: position 416,438,961 of record NC_091950.1, on the reverse strand, counting down.
TTTCCCTCTCCCTCCCTCTCCCTTTCCCTCTCCCTCCCTCTCCCTTTCCCTCTCTCTCTCCCTCCCTCGCACTTTCCCCTCTCTCTCTCCCTCCCTCTCACTTTCCCTCTCTTCCTTCCTTTTCCCTCTCCCTCTCCCTCCCTCTCTCCACTCCCTCCTCTCCCTTTTCCCCTCTCTCTCCTTTCCTTTTCCCTCTCCCTCCCCCTCTCCCTCCCTCTCCCTTTCCCTCTCCCTTTCCTCTCCCTCCTCTCCCTCTCCCTCCTCTCCCTTTCCCTCTCTCTCCCTCCCTCTCCTTTCCCTCTCCCTCCCTCTCCCTTTCCTCTCTCTCTCCCTCCCTCGCACTTTCCCTCTCTCTCTCCCTCCCTCTCACTTTCCCTCTCTCTCCTTCCTTTTCCCTCTCCCTCTCCCTCCCTCTCTCCCACTCCTCCCTCTCCCTTTCCCTCTCCCTCTCCCTCCCTCTCCCTCCCTCTCCCTCCCTTTCCCTTTCCCTCTCCCTCCCTCTCCCTTTCCCTCTCCCTCTCCCTCCATCTCCCTTTCCCTCTCTCTCCTTTCCCTCTCTCTCTCCTTCCCTCTTCCTCCTCTCCCTTTCCCTCTCTCTCCCTCCCTCTCACTTTCCCTCTCTCTCTCCTTTCCCTCTCCCTCCCACTTTCCCCTCTCTCTCTCCTTCCCTTTCCCTCTCCCTCTCCCTCCCTCTCACTTCCCCCTCTCTCCTTCCCTTTCCCTCTCCTCCCTCTCACTTTCCCTCTCTCCCTCCCTCTCCCTTTCCCTCTCTCTCTCCTTCCTTTTCCCTCTCCCTCCCTCTCCCTTTCCCTCTCTCTCTCCTTCCCTCTCCCTCCCTCTTCCTCTTCCTTTCCCTCTGTCTCTCCTTTCCCTCTCCCTCCCACTTTCCCTCTCTCTCTCTCTCCTTCCCTTTCCCTCTCACTCTCCCTCCCTCTCACTTTCCCTCTCTCTCTCCTTCCCTTTCCCTCTCCCTCCCTCTCACTTCCCCCCCCTCTCCTTCCCTTTCCCTCTCCCTCCCTCTCATTTTCTCTGTCTCTCTCTCCCTCCCTTTCCCTCTCACTCTCCCTCCCCCTCCCTCTCCCTTTCCCTCTCTCTCTCCTTCCTTTTCCCTCTCCCTTTCCCTCTCCCTTTCCCTTTCCCTCTCCCTCCCTCTCCCTTTCCCTCTCTCTCTCTCTCCCTCCCTCTCACTTTCCCTCTCTCTCTCTCTTTTGGAGTCCTGTGGACAGCCATTTAAATATGAGCCAACCATGTGCAGCGCAACACTGCATTCATTTTTGGTTGCTACGATGTAAACAGGATGTTGAGACTCTAGAAAGAGTGCAGAGAAGAGCAACGAAGAGGATTAGGGGGCTGGGGGCTAAAACATATGAAGAACCGTTGCAGGAAATGGTTATGTCTAGTTTGATGAAAAGAAGGACTAGGGGCAGGGGTGGGGTACTGCCCAGACCTGGGGGAACGCAGTGGGGTAGCAAAAATGGAGCTCCACCCCAGAGCACCCAACTTGCACTGAAAGATGTTGAAAGAAAATGCATAAGCCACACCCACAGTGTGGTAGCAAAAATTTTGGTAGCCTTTCACTGACCAGGGGAGACAGGATAGCAGTGTTCCAATATCTCAGGGGTTGCTACCAAGAAGTGGGAGTCAATCTATTCTCCAAAGCCCCTGAGGGTAGAACAAGAAGCAATGGATGGAAACTAATCAAGGAGAGAAGCAACTTAGAACTAATGAGAAATTTCCTGATAGAACAATCAGTGGGACAGCTTGCCTCTGGAAGTTGTGAACGCTCTAACACTGGATGTCTTAAGAAGCTGTTGGATAACCATTGTCTGAAGTGATGTAGGATTTCCTGCCTAAGAAGGGGGTTGGACTAGAAGACCTCCAAGGTCCCTTCCAACTTTGTTTATTCTATTTCATTCCATTTCTATTTCTATTATTTCTATTATTTCTATTATTTCTATTATTTCTATTATTTCTATTATTTCTATTATTTCTATTATTTCTATTATTTCTATTATTTCTATTATTTCTATTATTTCTATTATTTCTATTATTTCTATTTCTATTCTAGCAGCTCCGAGTCTTCGAAGAGGAGAGGCATCAAAATCTAATAAATTATTATTATTATTATTATTATTATTATTATTATTAATAATATCTTTATCATCATCATCATCATCATCATCATCATTCCATTCCATTCCATTCCATTCCATTCTATCTTAAGAGTTGCCAAGATGGAAAAACGTATACCCATATATGCCCAGAAAGCCTAAAACTATGACGCCTAAAACACGATCTGAGCATTGCCCACAAGATCATATGCTGCAATGTCTTACCAGTCAATGACTACTTCAGCTTCAACCGCAATAACACAAGAGCACGCAACAGATTCAAACTTAATACGAACCGTGTCAAACTTGACTGTAAAAAATATGATTTCAACAATCGAGTTATCGAAGCTTGGAACTCATTACCGGACTCAATTGTGTCAACCCCTAACCCCCAACATTTCTCCCTTAGACTCTCCACAATTGACCTTTCCAGGTTCCTAAGAGGCCAGTAAGGGGCGTACATAAGTGCACTGATGTGCCTTTCGTCCCCTGTCCAATTGTCTTTCCTTTCTTTCACCTATCATGTATATTATCTTCCTTTCATATATCCTCTCCTCTAAGTTCACCTTCACCCTCTTTTATATTATCACATGTCTATTTTCTTCCTATGTATTTATGTATTGGACAAATGAATAAATAAAATAAAATATATAGGCAGGTAAGTCAGTGGCTCAAGGGAATTATTGTGTTGCTCAACCATGTTGTAAATGGTGTGAATCAACCATGGATAATATCCGCTGCATTTCCCAAAACTTTACTACAAAGAGGAAAGTGAAGAGGGTCTACAGAAAAATATCCACCCCCAGTTAATATTCTACAAAGGTTGAGTTCAAAGGAAATACTTAATGAAGCTATGTATTATATGCCCAGTGTGACAACTTTGGTGAATTCCAGCTTTTAGGTTTGGGGTTTTTTAATGTTTTTTTCTCTTTGTGTTGCACAAAGCCAGCCTTTGGGTTAAAGCTTTCGAACTCCAAGCATGAGAGGCTCCAGAAACAGTTCAGCTCCCAAGAGCTTCTCACCATCCCTCTGAGCTTTCTTATATATATATATATTTGTATTATTTAAAGAAAATCTCTGGGTCACTAACCAGCAAACACGGCCCTTGCTTGACCTGTTCTTAACCCCGGAGGGAAGTTACACAAACTCTTTCACACTTGGCCAAGATTGCGGGGGAGGAGTTGGCCCAAACCATCCCCCCCACCCCCTGGGTTTGCCTCCCTTATTAAATATCGATTAATATTTATGGAGGTTTATAAACAGGGCAGCTTGGGTTTCAAAGGGGCTGAGAAATCAGATCTCTCCCCTGCCCTCTTGCCCTCCCGTCCCCCACCCCAGTATGTTCCTCCCATCGCTGACCCAGCTGAGGTCAGCCGTCCTCCGCTTTTCTACCTAAGCAAGTGCCGTCGAAAAAAGTTATATTTTTACAACCACTACGGTCTGGTTGAATTGGGGTCCTTTTTAAACCTCTCTGTCCCGTTCACTCTACCCCGTAACTATATAATATAATAACAGAGTTGGAAGGGACCTTGGAGGTCTTCTAGTCCAACCCCCTGCTTAGGCAGGAAACCCTACTGCACTTCAGACAAATGGATGTCTAATATCTTCTTAAAAATCTTCCAGTGTTTCTAATATCTTCAGCAAACGTGGTTGGTAAATCCACCGCAACTGAATTCAAACATGCCTGGGATAAACATAGATCCATCCTAAGATAAAATACAGGAAATAGTATAGGGGCAGACTAGAGGTCTTTTTTTGCCGTCAAACTTCTATGTTTCTAAGTGTTGGAGCATTCACAACTTCTGGAGGCAAGATGTTCCACTGGTTAATTGTTCCAATTAAATAATTTAACAATTGCTTAATTGTTAATTAAAACTTTTAATTCACTCCGCTGAGGTCACATTTGTACAGGGAGCACTCAATTTAGGGTCATGGTTGAGCCCCAAACCCCCGTTGCACAATGAGACAGTTGTTAAATGAGCTTTGCCCCATTTTAGAAACCTCTCCTGCCATAGTTGCTAAGTGAATCGTTAAAACTGTTAACTTAGTAACAGTCACAAGTCATTTTTATTGTGCTATTGTAGCTTCGAACGGTCACAAAATGAACCGTTGCAAGTTGAACACTACCTGTATTGATTTTATACAACTTTGGTAAAGAGCTTCTGCCATACAGAACAGTCTCTGTATCAAGGTGGGTTTCCTAAATTACCTCACTGCTGGTTGCCATCTTGTTTTCAAGATGGCAACCGCATGCACAGGGCGGGAACTGAGGTTTTGCACATGCGCAGAATATACTGCATATACAGTGATCCCTCGTTTTTCGTGGGGGGATGCATTCCAAGACCACCTGTGAAAAACGAATTTCCGTGAAGTAGAGGAAAGATATTTTTTATGTATTTAACAAGTATTTGGACTTTTAAAACCCACCCTTTGCATTAAACAGTCATTCTATAATGTTTCTCAGCTGGAACTACATGTGATGACCTACCAGTTTCTTTAACAGAGTAATTAATGAATTTAATGAATTTTTAATGGATTTAAATTTTTTAATGGATTTGATGAATTTAAGCCCCCTTTGAAAACCCGTGACATAGCGAATCCGCAAAAGATGAACCGCAGAGTAGTGAGGGATTACTGTATATATATTTTTCTTCTGAGCATGTGCAGAAGCCAAGTTTCTGGCACTGGGTGTACAGTCGCCATCTTGTCTTCAGCTTTTTATACATACATACATACATACATGCATACATACATACATAAGTGTGTGTGTGTGTGTGTGTGTCACATGTCCTTTTTTTGCTGAATTTGAAAATTAAGGGAGACTAGGATAGATCTATTTCGGCCTTATTTTGGCCTCATCAGCTAGCCATACCCACTGGGACTTGAACCTGCAACCTTTGCCTTGTAAGGCAGAGAATTATCATCTAGGCTACAGTATCCAATCCCTTCAGCTCTGCACCAGGGAAGGATTACATATTTTTGTGTCGAATCACCCTGGTGTATTGAAGGAACATCACAGCTCTTAATTTGCCTCTCGGCCCAACCCAGGGCCATTTCCAAGGCAATTAATTTTATTGATAGACGACAATTCCATCTGTATGTGTCACATGTCCTTTTTTTTGCTGAATTTGAAAATTAAGGGAGACTAGGATAGATCTATTTCGGCCTTATTTTGGCCTCATCAGCTAGCCATACCCACTGGGACTTGAACCTGCAACCTTTGCCTTGTAAGGCAGGGAATTATCCTCTAGGCTACAGTATCCAATCCCTTGAGCTATGCACCAGGGAAGGGTTACATATTTTTGTGTCAAATCATATATACAAGGCAGAGTCCACCAGATCGAATCTCAGTAAGGAAGGGTGTGGCTAGCTGATGAGGCCAGAACAAGGCCAAAATGGGACCATCCTAGTCTCCCTTAATTTTAAAAATTCCAGTTAAAAAAACATTTGACACATACAGAATATAGTTGTCTGCTATAAATAAATTAACTGCCTTGAAATGGTCCTGGGTTGGGCCTAGAGGCAAAAAGGAGCTGTGACATTCCTTCAATATACCAGGGTGATCTGACATTAAAAAAACAACAACATATAGCCCCTCCCTGGTACAGAGCTGGAAGGGATCAGGTCTGATAGCTCAACTGCTAATTCTCTGCCTTGTCCACCAGATCGAATCCCAGTAAGGAAGGGTGTGGCTAGCTGATGAGGCCAGAACAAGGCCGAAATGGGACCATCTTAGTCTCCCTTAATTTTAAAAATTCCAGCTAAAAAAACATTATATATATATATATATATATATATATATATATATATATATATATGTTAAAATGTTTTCAGCTGGAATTTTAAAATTAAGGGAGACTAGGATGGTCCCATTTCGGCCTTATTAGGCCTCATCAGCTAGCCACACCCCTTTCTTTTACTGGGATTCGATCTGGTGGACAAGGCAGAGAATTAGCAGTTGAGCTATCAGACCTGATCCCTATATATATCCCTATATATATATGTTTTTCTTAAGTCGGATCACCCTGGTATATTTAAGGAACGTCACAGCTCCTTTTTGCCTCTAGGCCCAACCCAGGACCACTACAAGGCAGTTAATATATTTATAGCCGACAACTATATTCTGTATGTGTTAAAATGTTTTCAGCTGGAATTTTAAAATTAAGGGAGACTAGGATGGTCCCATTTCGGCCTTATTAGGCCTTATTAGGCCTCATCAGCTAGCCACACCCCTTTCTTTTACTGGGATTCGATCTGGTGAACTCTGCATTGTAAAGCAGAGAACTAGCAGTTAGAGCTATTCGATCTGAATCCTTCCAGCTCTGTACCAGGGAGGGGCTATATGTTTTTCTTAAGTCGGATCACCCTGGTATATTTAAGGAACGTCACAGCTCCTTTTTGCCTCTAGGCCCAACCCAGGACCACTACAAGGCAGTTAATATATTTATAGCCGACAACTATATTCTGTATGTGTTAAAATGTTTTCAGCTGGAATTTTAAAATTAAGGGAGACTAGGATGGTCCCATTTCGGCCTTATTAGGCCTCATCAGCTAGCCACACCCCTTTCTTTTACTGGGATTCGATCTGGTGAACTCTGCATTGTAAAGCAGAGAACTAGCAGTTAGAGCTATTCGATCTGAATCCTTCCAGCTCTGTACCAGGGAGGGGCTATATGTTTTTCTTAAGTCGGATCACCCTGGTATATTTAAGGAACGTCACAGCTCCTTTTTGCCTCTAGGCCAGTAAAAGAAAGGGGTGTGGCTAGCTGATGAGGCCTAATAAGGCCGAAATGGGACCATCCTAGTCTCCCTTAATTTTAAAATTCCAGCTGAAAACATTTTAACACATACAGAATATAGTTGTCGGCTATAAATATATTAACTGCCTTGTAGTGGTCCTGGGTTGGGCCTAGAGGCAAAAAGGAGCTGTGACGTTCCTTAAATATACCAGGGTGATCCGACTTAAGAAAAACATATAGCCCCTCCCTGGTACAGAGCTGGAAGGATTCAGATCGAATAGCTCTAACTGCTAGTTCTCTGCTTTACAATGCAGAGTTCACCAGATCGAATCCCAGTAAAAGAAAGGGGTGTGGCTAGCTGATGAGGCCTAATAAGGCCGAAATGGGACCATCCTAGTCTCCCTTAATTTTAAAATTCCAGCTGAAAACATTTTAACATATATATATATATATATATATGTCAAATGGTTTTTTTTTACCAGGGTGATCCGACATAAAAAAACACATATATATATCCCTGGATAGTTCAGTGGATTTCAAGCTGGCTGAAGCATAGACATCAGAGAGTTATTGATAATGGCGAGTATTCTGAGCAGAGACAGGTTACAAGCGGTGTGCCACAAGGGTCTGTTCTGGGTCCTATTCTTTTTAATATGTTTGTGAGTGACATAGGGGAAGGTTTGGTAGGGAAGGTTTGCCTATTTGCCGATGACTCTAAAGTGTGCAATAGGGTTGATATTCCTGGAGGGGTCTGTAATATGGTAAATGGTTTAGCTTTACTAGATAAATGGTCAAAGCAATGGAAACTGCAGTTTAATGTTTCCAAATGTAAAATAATGCACTTGGGGAAAAGGAATACTCAATCTGAGTATTGCATTGGCAGTTCTGTGTTAGCAAAAACATCAGAAGAGAAGGATTTAGGGGTAGTGATTTCTGACAGTCTCAAAATGGGTGAGCAGTGTGGTCGGGCGGTAGGAAAGGCAAGTAGGATGCTTGGCTGCATAGCTAGAGGTATAACAAGCAGGAAGAGGGAGATTATGATCCCCTTATATAGAGCGCTGGTGAGACCACATTTAGAATAATACTGTGTTCAGTTCTGGAGACCTCACCTACAAAAAGATATTGACAAAATTGAACGGGTCCAAAGACGGTCTACAAGAATGGTGGAAGGTCTGAAGTATAAAACGTATCAGGAAAGACTTCATGAACTCAATCTGTATAGTCTGGAAGACAGAAGGAAAAGGGGGGACATGATCGAAACATTTAAATATGTCAAAGGGTTAAATAGGGTCCAGGAGGGAAGTGTTTTTAATAGGAAAGTGAATACAAGAACAAGGGGACACAATCTGAAGTTAGTTGGGGGAAAGATCAAAGGCAACATGAGAAAATATTATTTTACTGAAAGAGTAGTAGATCCTTGGAACAAACTTCCAGCAGACGTGGTTGGTAAATCCACAGGAACTGAATTTAAACATGCCTGGGATAAACATAGATCCATCCTAAGATAAAATACAGAAAATAGTATAAGGGCAGACTAGATGGACCATGAGGTCTTTTTCTGCCGTCAGTCTTCTATGTTTCTATGTTTCTATATATATATGGCAACTGTACGCCCTGTGCTCAGAAGAAAAATGAAACTAATTTTTTTTAAAAAATCAAAACAATTTTTAAAATAAAATAAAATAAAAAAGCCGGAAAACAAGATGGCGAAACTTCATTCCGCACATGCTCAGAACAAACAATCAAACAAAGAAACATTTTTTTTAAAAGCCTGAAGACAAGATGGTGACCACATGCACAGTGGTGAAAGCTCAAGGCAAAAACAAATTCCAAAATAAATAAATAAATAAAAAAATGGCGGCGCCCACAGACTTCCACTGTCCAAACTGATTTCGTGATGTCATAGTGATGTCACCAGCGGGTTGCTACCAGTTGGAGTGAGCCAGTCCGAACCGGGACGAACCCACCTCTGTTTGTATCTCAAACTTTGATATGGCTATGCTCTTGACCTTGGTTTAATTCGCCGCAATCTTGACTCTGGGCTCGGCGTCAGGCCTCCTTTTTTGGAATGCAACCACCGTGGAGGCTTTAAGCTCTCACTGAACTCTGACTAAATCCTGGCTCCGTTTCAGTTCCCACTCATCAGTTTTGCTAGTGTGTTATTGGCAGTCTACGTCTGATCTAATTACTAGCTTAAGTTATACAACCGCCTAGATAGCTAGCCACAGTCTTGAATCACACCACAAGGGGAAGCCACACTCAACATTGCGAGACTTTTGTCGTTGTGTCTTAAAGTTAAACTTAACCGGAAACTTAACAGACTTAATAGAACAGAAATAGCATAAAGCTATACCACTTAGACATATATACTGCTTCACAGGGCTTTTCCAGCCCTCTCTAAGTGGTTTACAGAGTCAGCCTATTGCACCCAACAATCTGGCTCCTCATTTTACCATCCTGGGAAGGATGGAAGGCTGAGTCAACCTTGAGCCTGGTGAGATTTGAACCGCCGAAATGCAGCTAGCAGTCAGCTGAAGTGGCCTGCAGTACTGCACTCTAACCACTGTGCCACCACTGCTCCTAATAACAGAATAACAGAACCGGAAGGGACCTTGGAGGTCTTCTAGTCCAGGAGTATCCAACCTGTTCTGCCGGAGTGTCTCAACCGCCCGTAATTACAGGGTAATTAGTCCAGGAAGACACACATCACACGATAAAAGGAAAACCCAAAAGTTTTTATAAACAGAAAAACAGAAACAGCTCCCTTTTTAAATGTCAAAGGGATTTTTTGGTACACACAAGGCACAGGTTAAATGCAGTCCAATTGCTCACCCAATAACTGGGAAATTGAGTCCAATTCTAAAGTCCAGAGAGTCCACAAAACAAAATCCTGAACAGCAAAAACCACAATCTTGACAAAGCAGTGAATCAGATAAACTGCCATGAGGCTAAAACACCAGGCTGCACTTTTATCTGTAACACTAATTACAGCTGCCCCACCCAACCACAGGTGGCCTCATTTTCTCTTGTAATAATCCTTCAGTTGTTGTCTCCTATGCATCACTCTACGCATGTGTGGATGTGTCATTAATTCTTGTTCAGAATCCAGGGCTATACAGATGACTGATCTCCTCCTGGGCTGTCTGCCAAACTCCCCTCTTCCCTGTCACTCACGCTTCCTGGGTCAGAGGAGGCTTCGTCGGCAGATTCTACTGGGAGCAAAACAGGCCTGCGGCATGTGGATGTCTCCCCCACCTCCACCTCCACAGTCCTTGGGGCAGGAGCTGGGCCAGAGCTAACCACAACACCAACCCTGGCAATGTTTAAGCATAGAGAACTTCCAACTCCCAGAATTCCTTAGTCAGCTTTGCTGGCTGGGGAGTTCTGGGAATTGAAGTCTACCAGGTTTAAAGTTGTCAAGGTTGGAAATTCCTGTTCTAGATGAGCCCTCTGCATAGACAAGAAACCCTAACAATACCCTGATGGTGAACCTATAGCACGCTGCAGTGATGGGCTCCTACAGGTACGGGCAGGTGCGCAGAACCGGTAGAAAAATTTTAAAAAAATTTCTTTTTTTCCCTTCTGGGCTCTGGGTATGTTTTTCCTATTGCAGTAAATGAGGTTGAATTGGTATAATTTTAGAAGAGCTCTATGCGCGCATGTGTGTGTGTGTACATTTACATGGAGTTTATATACTAGATAATGTATATTTTTGTGTGCCTGTGTGTAATATGTATGTACACATACAGCATATATACATAGAATTAAATAGTATATTTTGGATGTTCTGTAATAGCTAATGGATAGATAAACTTGTATCTCTTTGAGGCAAGGAGAGGCCAGGCACTCTAACCAGTGTTCCCTCTAATTTTTTTTTGGGGGGTGGGTGGAAAAGTATAGTGTCTGAGCGGCAGTCGCTTCGGGACTGGGCGGCACAGAAATAAATAAATAAATAAACAAACAAACAAACAAATAAAAAACCCACCATGTTTCGCCTCAGAGAATTTAAAAATAAAATACTGTACTGTGTGTCTATAACAGTGAGCTCATAATAGGGCAACTCTATCAATATCAAAATGCCACTTAAATAGTTGAGCTAGTTTCAAACTAGATTTTGATTTTCTTTCTCTCTTCCTTACTCCCATTCTTTTTCTTTTTCTTTTCCTTCCTCTCTTTTTTCTATCGGTTTCTCTCTCTTCCTCTCTTCCTCTCTCTCTCCTTTCCTCTCACTCTTTCCCTCTCAGCTTCTGGGCAGGTTTGGAAAACTCTGAGTTGATGATGATTTTTAAGTGAGCGATTGCTCACTGCTCAGCTTAGAGGGAACTATGACCCTAACCCTAACCCAAACTCTTGATGTGAGTGATGTCAAGTTGGCCAACTTTAAGCCAGTCACATGACCTTTGAGCCACCCACCAGGTCACATGATCACCAAGCCACTCCCATCTGGTCACATGGCTGGCAAGCCACACCCTCAAATTAAGCCAGGGCCACAGTGTGGTAGTAAACTTTTTAGCAGCCCTAGTGGGCATGCAAACTCAGGTCATGTGTGCACCAGCCAGCTGATTTTCAGGGCTTTTGAGCCCACTAGGAGTCAGGAAACGGGGTGTTTTCAGCCTCGGCAGGGGTAGGGAAGGCCCATTTTTTGCTTTCTCCAAGCCCCAGAGCCTTTCAATGGCATCGGACCAGACTATCTCAGGGACCGCCTTCTGCCGCACGAATCCCAGCGACCAGTTAGGTCCCACAGAGTGGGTCTTCTCCGGGTCCTGTCAACTAAACAATGTCACTTGGCGGGACCCAGGGGAAGAGCCTTCTCTGTGGCGGCCCCGGCCCTCTGGAACCAACTCCCCCCAGAGATTAGAATTGTCCCCACCCTCCCCGCCTTTCGTAAGCTTCTTAAAACCCACCTCTGTCGCCAGGCATGGGGGAACTGAGATACTCTTTCCCCCTAAGCCTTTACAATTTTATGCATGGTATGTCTGTATGTATGTTTGGTTTTACAATAAGGGTTTTTAACTGTTTTAATATTGGATTGTCATATGCTGTTTTACTACTGTTGTTAGCCGCCCCGAGTCTATGGAGAGGGGTGGCATAAAAATCCAATAAAATCAAAAATCAAAATCAAGCCTGTGGAGAGTGAAAACGGTCTTCCTCACACACCCATGGAGGCCCGCTGAAGGCCAAAAATGGCCTCTTTCCCAACTTGAAGAAGTTGGCAATCCGGGGAACAGCTTGCCTCCAGAAATTGTGAATGTTCCAACACTGGAAGTTTTTAAGAAGATGTTGCATAACCATCTGCCTGAAGTGGTATAGGGCTTCCTGCCTAAGCAGGGGGTTGGACTAGAAGACCTCCAAGGTCCCTTCCAACCCTGTTATTCTATTCTGAAAGCTCCCTGTAAGAATGTGGAGGGAAAGATTCTTTTTTAAAAATAAATAAATAAATCTCGTTTTCTGTTCTCCCAAACTTATTCAGCTCTCAGCAGCTGTTTGGAGGGCTTTAGGGAGGATTTTAGGATATTTAATCCCTGATCTACTGTGTCAAAACGTAGCTTGGACCTCAGCTTTGGTTTGCTCCAATACTCTGGATTGATGGGCAGTTAGAAGGCACCTGGATTAACTCTTGAAAGGAGACAAATATGTCGTCACACGGGAAATATGATGGGGATAATCACAGCTGTTAATTGATATGTTTTGCTAAATAAGAGGGGCATTTGAACAGGTGGCGAAAAAAGCCACATTTTAATTGAGTTTGCTCTTTCCATCTGATACTTAGATCAAGTGTGATGTTTCCCAGGCTGACTCACCAAGGAGTAAAAGACCTTGGAATCCTAATATCGAATGACTTAAGTGCTAAAGCCCACTACAACAATATCACCAAAAAAGCTTCTAGAGTTGTTAACCTGATCCTACGCAGCTTCTGCTCAGGCAATCTCACACTACTCACAAGAGCCTACAAAACTTTTGCCAGACCCATCCTAGACTACTGCTCATCTGTCTGGAACCCATACCACATCTCAGACATCAACACCCTTGAAAATGTCCAAAGATATTTCACCAGAAGAGCCCTTCATTCCTCCACTCAGAACAGAATATCCTACGAAAATAGACTAACAATCCTGGGTCTAGAAAGCCTAGAACTACAGCGTCTAAAACATGATTTGAGTATTGCCCACGAGATCATATGCTGCAATGTCCTACCGGTCAATGACTACTTCAGCTTCAACCGCAATAACACAAGAGCACACAACAGATTCAAACTTAATACGAAACACTTCAAACTTGACTGTAAAAAATATGATTTCAACAATTGAGTTATCGAAGCGTGGAACTCATTACCAGACTCAATAGTGTCAACCCCTAACCCCCAACACTTCTCCCTTAGACTCTCCACGATTGACCTCTCCAGGTTTCTAAGGGGTGTACATAAGTGCACTGATGTGCCTTTCGTCCCCTGTCCAATTGTCTTTCCGTTCTCTCACCTATCATATATATTCTCTTCCTTTCATATATCCTCTCCTCTAAGTTCACTTTCACCCTCTTTTATATTATCACATGTCTATTTTTCTTCCTATATATTTGTGTATTGGACCAATGAATAAATGAAATGAATGAAATTAAGAATGAGGCTGAGCAGCACTGATGGGCTGCTATCCCCACGGAGGGGGACACAGTGGAGGAAGTAAGTTTATGCACTATTTATTGAATATTTAATAGCTTTTTATTGTCCTTCCTTCTTTAGTACCTTAGTATGATCCTTAGTTACTTTTAAAATAGGAAATAATGAAATAGTATGTTTTTACCCAGAAACACTTTCATCATTTTAATCATTAGCTAGAACGGAACTTTAATAGCAATGAAAGAAAATGGAGCTACTTGCCTAATCTGTTATCATACTGAACCTTGTGGGTTCAGTACAAGACCTTAAAATGTTACTGTGCTCCTCAACAAATAATGCCGTCTATCATTTGTCCTTTCTGTGGCTATTCAAATAAGGTGACTTAATCGAATGAAAAGGAGTCCAAGCACCTATTTGAAAAGTTATTTGGTCGGTAAGCCACCCAGTCACATGACCTTTAAGACACCCCCCGGTCACATGATGGTCGAGCCACTCCCACCTGGTCACATGACTATCAAGCCACACCCACACGATAAGCGACGCCCACAGTGTAGTAGTAAAATTTTTTGCAGCCCTTCACTGCTGAACAGTGAAGGGAAAAAAGAGTAGAGAGGTAAGTCTTCGACTTATGGCCACAACCTGGGCAGCTGTTAAGTGAATTGCAATTGGTTTTACAAACTTTTTCTCATGGTTCTCAAGTGAATCGCTACATGAATCTTTTGGCTGTTAACCAAAAAGAAATGCATGCTTTTATCTCAGGGGTTTTAACTGTTTTTTTATATAGCCGTCCCGAGTCTGCGGAGAGGGGCAGCATACAAATCTAATAAATAATAATAATAATAATAATAATAATAATAATAATAATAATAATAATAATTATTATTATTATTATTATTATTATTATTATATCAATACTACACAGCAAACAAGATGCATGATAGATCGTCATTAATTTTCTGGTTTTCCTGTCCAAGTTGTCCAGCTCTGCTTGAGTCCAGTTCACTATGCCAGCTGTGTATCTAATGACAGGTATGGCCCAAGTATTTATAGCCTTGATGGTGTTGCCACCATTCAGTTTGCTCTTCAAAATTTTTCTGGTCCTCTGGATGTACTCTTTGCTGATCACAGTTTTCACATGGCCATGCTTGATATTATCCAGTTGCAAGATACCCAAGTATCTGTACGTTCTGGCTGGTGGCACTTAATGGTTTGACCATTTGGCATTTCAATGCCCTCACTTTCAGTGATTTTCCCCTTTTTCAGTGCCGCTGTGGCACATTTATCCAGGCCAAACTCCATGCTGATGTCATTGCTGAAGATTCACACAGTGTTGGTTAGTGACTGTATCTCAGTTTCTGTTTTTCCGTACAACTTCAGTTCATCCATATACAGCAGGTGTGAAATTTTTGGTGAATTCCTAGCAGTTTGGTAGCCTAGGTTTGTTTTCTGTAGGATGAGTGACAGCGGGATTATAGCGATGATGAATAGCAATGGGGACAAAGAGTCCTCCTGGAAGATGCCCCTTCTGATGTTGATCAGTCCATAGCTTTCATTCCCAACAAAAAGCTCAATCTTCCAATATTTCATCGCCTTTTCTATGAATTTCCTGATGTTTTCATTGACTCCAATGACTTCCAGGGATTTTATGATCCAGCTGTGTGGCAATGAGTCAAAGGCTTTCTTGTAGTCAATCCAGGTCATGTATAGGTTTGTTTTCCTGTTCTTACAGCTCTCCAAAATCATTTTATCAATTATTATTTATTTATTTATTTATTAGTTGGACTTGTATGCCGCCCCTCTCCGAAGACTCGGGGCGGCTCACAACAAGTAAAAACAGTCACAACAATCCAATTAATTAAAATATTTAACGATTTAAGAAAAAACCCATGTAATAGCAAACACACACACAAGCATACCATGTATAAATTAACATGCCCAGGGGAGATGTTTAGTTTCCCCATGCCTGACGGCAAAGGTGAGTCTTAAGGAGTTTTCAGAAGGCAGGAAGAGTAGGGGCAGTTCTAATCTCCGGGGGGAGTTGGTTCCAGAGAGCCGGTGCCGCAACAGAGAAGGCTCTTCCCCTGGGACCCGCCAACCGGCATTGTTTAGTTGACGGGACCTGGAGAAGGCCCACTCTGTGGGACCTAATCGGTCGCTGGGATTCGTGCGGCAGGAGGCGGTCTCGGAGATATTCTGGTCCGATGCCATGAAGGGCTTTAAAGGTCATAACCAACACAATTAGGAGCTATTATTATTATTATTATTATTATTATTATTATTATTATTATTATTATTATTATATTGTTTTTTATCTGTTGTATGCTGCCAAGAGTCCAGGAGGCGTTAAATCTGATCAAAGAATCACTGCCGGGGGTGGGGGATGTTTCTAACTTATGTTGCTGCCAGTTTGCTTCCTTCTGCTCCCCATGTCCATGCCGAAAAATTAAAAAACAGGGATTTTTAAAAAAAAATCAGAAACAAAATGGCAACACATGTGCAATGATGATGATGATTATTTATTAGATTTGTATGCCGCCCCTCTCCAAAGATTCTGGGTGGCTCACTGCATGTAATGTAAAACACTAAATACAAAGATGAATCTAATAATTAAAAACTACATAGGCTAAAAAATCTGATATATTAAAAATCAATGAAACAAATTCAAATCACAGTCATACATCGCATTTATTGGCCAGGCGGGCCGGGGTGGCGCAGCAGGTAGAGTGCAGTACTGCAGGACACTGAAGCTGACTGTAGATCTGAAGGTTAGCGGTTCAAATCTCATCACCGGCTCAAGGTTGACTCAGCCTTCCATCCTTCCGAGGTGGGTGAAATGAGGACCCGGATTGTGGGGGCAATAGCCTGGCTCTGTTAAAAAGTGCTATTGCTAACATGTTGTAAGCCGCCCTGAGTCCAAGGAGAAGGGCGTCATAAAAATTGAATGAATAAATAAAAATAAATAAATAAATCTAATTACCCCCATGCTAAAAACTCGGCTTCGGCGCAGAAGGAAAAAAAAACAAGGATTTTTAAAAAAAAATTAAGATGGCAGAGTCCACAGACCGATACCTACAGAACCAGTTCTATGATGTCATAATGACATCACTTGCGGGTTGCTACGGGTTCAGGTGAACCAGTCTGAACTGGGAGCAAACCCTTCTCCCCACCTTTTCTGGCCCTGTTTCCTCCCAGGAGATTCCTAGAGAGGCCCGATGGAGGCTTCTCCCCGTGTTTTCTGGCCTCGTTTCCTCCCAGGAGATTCCTAGAGAGGCCCCATGGAGGTTTCTCTCCACCTTTTACGGCCCCGTTTCCTCCCAGGAGATTCCTACAGAGGCCCCACAGAGGCTTCTCCCCACCTTTTCCGGCCCTAATTCCTCCCAGGAGATTCCTACAGAGGCCCCACAGAGGCTTCTCCCCAATTTTTCTGGCCCTGTTTCCTCCCAGGAGATTCCTACAGAGGCCCCACAGAGGCTTCTCCCCAACTTTTCTGGCCCTGTTTCCTCCCAGGAGATTCCTAGAGAGGCCCCACAGAGGCTTCTCCCCAACTTTTCTGGCCCTGTTTCCTCCCAGGAGATTCCTAGAGAGGCCCCACAGAGGCTTCTCCCCAACTTTTCTGATTACAGTTTCGGACGCTCGAGTTTGTAAGTGGAAAATGATTCTTGAGAAGAGGCAAAAAAATCTTGACCACCCAGTTCTTATCTAGAAAAGTTCATAAGTAGAGGCGTTTGTAGGAAGAGGTACCACCGTACTTGCATGAAATGGGACATGGTGGCTCAGTGGCTAAGACCCTGAGCTTTTCATTCAGAAAGGTCAGCAGTTCAGCGGTTCGAATCCCTAGCACTGCATAACCCATTACTCGCCCCAGCTTCTGCCAACCTTGTAGTTTGAAAACACATAAAAATGCAAGTCAAAAAATAGGGAACCACCTTTGGTGGGAAGGTGACAGCGTTCCATTCGCCTTTGGTGTTGAATCATCCCGGCCATATGACCATGGAGAAGTCTTCAGACAGTGCTGGCTGGCTTTGAAACGGTAGATGAGCACCGCTCCCTAGAGTCAGGAACGATTAGCACATATGTCCAAGGGGAACCTTTACCTTTACCTTACTTGCATGAAATATCAAAGGAAGACCTTAGGAAGGAACTGCTATCAAAAATATTCCTTGGCAGTTTAGAAACATAGAATCATAGAAGACTGACAGCAGAAAAAGACCTCATGGTCCATCTAGTCTGCCCTTATACTATTTCCTGTATTTTATTCTACAATGGATCTATGTTTATCCCAGGCATGTTTAAATTCAGTTACTGTGGATTTACCAACCACGTCTGCTGGAAGTTTGTTCCAAGGATCTACTACTCTTTCAGTACAATAATATTTTCTCACGTTGCTTTTGATCTTTCCCCCAACTAACTTCAGATTGTGTCCCCTTGTTCTTTCATCGGCTCAAGGTTGACTCAGCCTTCCATCCTTCCGAGGTGGGTAAAATGAGGACCTTGTTTGCTGTTTGTTGTTGTCTGTGGCAGCTTCGGGTCTCACTTAAACCGCATACCAGTGTGCTGTGCATGCATTCTGCTGATTTGGGCACTTGTGCATGTCCCCTTCTGCGATTTTGCTTCCGTGCATGCACAGGAAGCAACAACGTGCCGAAATCTTACAGGGGAATGCTTGCGCGCGCACAATTTTGGTGATTTTTTTGCTTTCGCGCATGCGGATCTCCAAGGTTGCAAAAGCTTGGAGATCCCTGGACTAGAAGATCTACAAGGTCCTTTCCTTGGTGGTGCAGTGGTTAGCAGTTTGGCAGATCGAATCTCAGTAGACTGAAGGTTGACTCAGCTGTCCATCCTTCCGAGGTGGGAAAATTGAGGACCCTGATTGTTTGGGGGCAACATGTTAAAATGCTTAGAGAGGGCTGTAAAGTACTGTGAAGCGGGTCAAAATTGAACGGGTCCAAAGACGGGCTACAAGAATGGTGGAAGGTCTTAAGCATAAAACGTATCAGGAAAGACTTCATGAACTCAATCTGTATAGTCTGGAGTACAGAAGGAAAAGGGGGGACATGATCAAAACATTTAAATATGTTAAAGGGTTAAATAAGGTTCAGGAGGGAAGTGTTTTTAAAAGGAAAGTGAACACAAGAACAAGGGGACACTATCTGAAGTTAGTTGGGGGGAAGATCAAAAGCAACATGAGAAAATATTATTTGACTGAAAGAGTAGTAGATCCTTGGAACAAACTTCCAGCAGACGTGGTTGGTAAATCCATAGTAACTGAATTTAAACATGCCTGGGATAAACATATATCCATCCTAAGATAAAATACAGGAAATAGTATAAGGGCAGACTAGTCTAATCTAAATCTAATCTAATCTAGATGGACCATGAGGTCTTTTTATGCCATCAGACTTCTATGTTTCTATGTTACATAAGTCTAAATATTATTGCTAAACACTATTCCCAACTGTCTTCTTGTTTTAAATTAGTAGCTTGCAAATTTGCAGGGTAGCTGGGCTTGGGTTTTTGATGCAGTTTCACCTCTGCTTTTATAGCCCTTCCTCCTCCTCCTCTTCTTCCTCCTCTTCCTCTTCTCCGCTCTGCCTGACTGAGCCCTGGCCTTTCATAGCTGTGGGGGAAGCACTTACGGGGGCAAGGGCCCGTTGAACATTTATAATGCTATCCTTGACCTGAGCCGCTTGTAAGGTTGACTGGAGGGTTCAACCGACTTCAAAGGAGCCCAGAGATCTAAGGTAGAAAGTGTGGGAAAGGAGGGGAGGGAAAGAGCCTGGAATGGCATTCACACTTCCGGTCTGGGAGTGTATTCTTCACCTTTTGGAAGGTGGTGCAGGAAGCGAGTTAAAGGGAAAGGCTCTAAACCAGGGATGGGCAATTAACTTTGCCATGGGGCTGCACGAGAAATTGGGATGGTTTTAGAGCAGTGTTTCCCAACCTTGGCAACTTGAAGATATTTGGACTTCAACTCCCAGAATTCCCCAGGCAGGGAATGCTGGCTGGGGAATTCTGGGAGTTGAAGTCCAGATATCTTCAAGTTGCCAAGGTTGGGAAACACTGGTCTGGAGGACAGAAGGAAAAGGGGGGACATGATTGAAACATTTAAATACGTTAAAGGGCTAAATAAGGTTCAGGAGGGAAGTGCTTTTAATAGGAAAGTGAACACAAGAACAAGGGGGCACAATCTGAGGTTAGTTGGGGAAAGATTAGAAGTAACGTGAGAAAATATTATTTACTGAAAGAGTAGTAGATGCTTGGAACAAACTTCCAGCAGACGTGGCTGGTAAATCCACAGTCACTGAATTTAAACAGGCCTGGGATAAACATAGATCCATCCTAAGATAAAATCCGAGGTCAGCTGTGGGAAAGAGTAGAAGACTGACGGCAGAAAAAGACCTCCTGGTCCATCTAGTCTGCCCTTATTCTATTGGCTGTATTTTATCTTAGGATGGATCTATGTTTATCCCAGGCCTGTTTAAATTCAGTGACTGTGGATTTACCAACCACGTCTGCTGGAAGTTTGTTCCAAGCATCTACTACTCTTTCAGTAAATAATATTTTCTCCTCTTTCCCCAACTAACCTCAGATTGTGCCCCCTTGTTCTTGTGTTCACTTTCCTATTAAAAGCACTTCCCTCCTGAACCTTATTTAGCCCTTTAACGTATTTAAATGTTTCGATCATGTCCCCGCTTTTCCTTCTGTCCTCCAGACCAATGTTTCCTAACCTTGGCAACTTGAAGATATCTGGACTTCAACTCCCAGAATTCCTCAGCCAGCATTCAGTCCAGATATCTCCAAGTTGCCAAGGTTGGGAAACACTGTTTTAGAAGGCCGGACTAAAATGCTGACCACTCTA
>NC_091950.1:416406139-416413639 GCF_031021105.1 Erythrolamprus reginae | reverse complement strand
GAGAGAGAAAAGAGAGAGAGAGAGAAAGAAAAAAGAAAGTGGAAAAATAGAAAGAAGAAGAAAAAAGAAAAAAGGTAGGCAGAAAGGAAGGAAGGAAAGAAAGAATGAAAGAAAGAAAGAAAAGAGAGAGAGAGAGAAAGAGGAAGGAAGTAGAAGGAACGAAGGAAGGAAGGAAGGAAGGAAAGAAGGAAAGAAAGGAAGGAAGAGAAGGAAGGAAGGAAAGGAAGGAAAGAAAGAAAGAAAGAAAAGAGAGAGAGAGAAAGAAAGAAAGAAAGAAAGAGGAAGGAAGGAAGGAAAAGAAATAAAAAAGAAGGAAAGAAAGAAAGAAATAATGAATGAATGAATGAATGAAAGCAGAAGGAAGGAAGGAAGGAAGGAAAGAAAGAAAGAAAGGAAGGAAGGAAGGAAGGAAGGAAGACAGACAGACAGGAAGGAAAGAAAGAAAGAAAGAAAGAAAGAAAGAAAGAAAGAAAGAAAAGGCGAGCATGGAAGAGCCAGAAAAACTTCCCACCCAGAATTCCCTGGGCTGAGCCCTATCAGTCAATCTTAAGGCTAATTCATGTCAGTGCTTGTCCCCTATCTCTCCGAGTCTCCAGTGGAAGGCTGATAAAATTGAAGTGAAAATGAAGTCGGAGGCACAGGAGGGTAGAGGCAACAATAGTCTATCGAAATGGATTTCTGGGCCTAATACACCGTATGGAGCACGGGGGTCTTGGGCGACCTTGACGGCGTCCTTGGGAACGGAAGAGAGGGAGGGGGGAAGAGAGAGAGAGAGAAAAGAAGCATTTGATTTTGTAAAAAGACATTTAGGTAAACCGCGCAATTTATTATGCTGGGCTCTGAATGAGAGCCGCCTGGCTGAGATTTGTTTTGCGTCGGCTGTTTTACGTCTGAGCACATATGTTTGATGAGAAAGCCATCTGTCTTCTAGGCAAAAACGAAAGCTTGTTGGAATCATAATTGATTAGCTAGTGTGGGGATTTCGCAATCCTGCACGGTGCAGCTAAAGGCGGCCTTTGAACAGGGACAGGGTATGGCGGGGTCAAGACTCAGAGTTTGACTACTGCACGTTGATATTATTTCTTTCTTTTTTTCTCCCCTTCCAAAAATGATCTTTTGCCAATATTGCAGGACTGGATGGTCCTGGGTGTTTTCTGAGCTTGGGTGCTTTTTTGCAGATGTTTCATCACCCAACTAGGGCACATCATCAGTGCTAGAAGGAAGTGGGCTTTGTTTTCGGTTTATATACTAGTGGCTTGCCCTGCCAGTGTTGGTGGGAAGTGTTCTTGGTTGTTGTTGTTGTTGTTGTTGTTGTTGTTATTATTATTATTATTATTATTATTATTAATTAGATTTGTACGCCGCCCCTCTCCATAGACTCGGGGCGGCTCACAGCAATAACAAAGACAACATAACAAATCTAATAATTTAAAAAACACTAAAAGCCCCATTATTAAGAGCAAGCATACACACAAACATACAATGTATAAACTATATAGGCCCGGGGGAGATGTCTCAGTTCCCCCATGCCTGACGGCAGAGATGGGTCTTAGAAGCTTTATGAAAGGCAAGGAGGGTGGGGGCAGTTCTGATCTCCGGTGGGAGTTGGTTCCAGAGGGTCGGGGCCGCCACAGAGAAGGCTCTTCTCCTGGGTCCTGCCAAACGACATTGTTTAGTCGACGCGACCTGGAGAAGGCCAACTCTGTGGGACCTAATTGGTCGCTGGGATTCGTGCAGTTAACTAGACTTACAATCCTAGGTTTAGAAAGCTTAGAACTACGACGCCTTAAACATAGAAACATAGAAGACATGGCAGAAAAAGACCTCATGGCCCATTTAGTCTGCCCTTATACTATTTTCTGTATTTTATCTTAGGATGGATACATGTTTATCTCAGGCATGTTTAAATTCAGTTACTGTGGATTTACCGACCACGTCTGCTGGAAGTTTGTTCCAAGGATCTACTACTCTTTCAGTAAAATAATATTTTCTCATGTTGCTTTTGATCTTTCCTCCAACTAACTTCAGATTGTGTCCCCTTGTTCTTGTGTTCACTTTCCTATTAAAAACACTTCCCTCCTGGACCTTATTTAACCCTTTAACATATTTAAATGTTTTGATCATGTCCCCCCTTTTCCTTCTGTCTTCCAGACCATACAGATTGAGTTCATTGAGTCTTTCCTGATACGTTTTATGCTTAAGACCTTCCACCATTCTTGTCGCCCGTCTTTGGACCCGTTCAATTTTGTCAATATCTTTTTGTAGGTGCGGTCTCCAGAACTGAACACACTACGTATTCCAAATGGGGTCTCACCAGCGCTCTATATAAGGGGATCACAATCTCCCTCTTCCGGCTTGTTATACCTGTAGCTATGCAGCCAAGCATCCTACTTGCTTTTCCTACCACACTGCTCACCCATTTTGAGACTGTCAGAAATCACTACCCCTAAATCCTTCTCTAAGTGATTTAAGTATTGCCCATAAGATCATATGCTTCACTCCTTCACTCGAAACAGAATACCCTAGGGAACTAGACTTTCAATCCTGGGTCTAGAAAGCTTAGAACTACGACACCTAAAACATGATCTAAGTATTGCCCACAAGATCATATGCTGCAACGTCCTGCCTGCCAATGACTACTTCAGCTTCAACCACAACAACACAAGAGCACGCAACAGATACAAACTTAATATTAACTGCTGCAAACTGGACTGTAAAAAATATTGACTTTAGCAATCGAGTTGTCAAAGTGTGGAACTCACTACTCGACTCCATAGTGGTAACTCCTAACCTTCAACATTTTCCCCTTAGACTATCCATGATAGACCTCTCCAGATTTCTAACTAAGAGATTAGTAAGGGCCGTGCATAGGTGCACCAGGGTGCCTTCCGTCCCCTGTCCAATTGTCTCTCATATTGTCTCCCTATATCTCATATTTCTATTCTTCCACTCATATACAGTGTTCCCTCGATTTTCGCGGGGGATGCGTTGCGAGACCGCCCGCGAAAGTCGAATTTCCACGAAGTAGAGATGCGGAAGTAAATACACCATTTTTGGCTATGAACAGTATCCCAAGCCTTCCCTTAACACTTTAAACCCCTAAATTACAATTTCCCATTCCCTTAGCAACCATTTAGATTATTACTCACCATGTTTATTTATTAAAGTTTATTTTAAAACTGTTTTTTAAAGGCAAACGAAAGTTTGGCAATGACATATGACGTCATCGGGCGGGAAAAACTGTGGTATATGGGAAAAAACCGCGAAGCATTTTTTAATTAATATTTTTGAAAAAACGTGGTATAGACGTTCCGCGAAGTTTGAACCCGCGAAAATCGAGGGAACACTGTACCTCTTCTTCTATCCTCCATTGATGTATTTCATTTTATTCTTATATCTTCACTCCTATCCTTTCTTCCTTTCCTTTCTTTGATATATATTCTACATGGTTAATCTCATTAACCTTCATTATGTATTGGACAAAATAAAAAATAAAATAAAATAAAATAAATAAAACACGACCTAAGCATAGTCCATAAAATCATCTGCTGCAATGTCCTTCCTGTCAACCACAACAACACACGAGCATACAACAGATAAAAAACTTAAAGTAAACCGCTCTAAACTCGACTGCAGAAAATATGACTTTAATAACCGAGTAGTTGATGCATGGAACTCACTACTGGTAGTGCCCAACCGCACAAACTTTACCCTTAGACTATCCACTGTTGACCTTTCCCGATTCCTAAGAGGTAATTGAGGGGCGTGCACCAGCATGCTTTCCGTCCCCTGTCCTAATGTTTCTCTTTTACTAGTGTCATGTATATAAATATTATATCTTTTACTAATATCATGGTTCCTGCATTAGGATACTACGCCTGGTCAGACCATACCTGGAGTACTGTGTTCAGTTCTGGTCACCACACTTCAAAAAAGACATTGAAACTCTGGAGAAGGTGCAGAAAAGAGCAACCAAAATGATCAGGGGTCTAGAAACCAAGACTTATGAAGAGAGACTGCAGGAACTGGGCATGGATAGCCTAGAGAAAAGGAGGGCCAGAGCGGACATGATAGCAGTCTACAGGTATACGAGGGGTTGCCACAGAGAGGAGGGGATCACTTTATTCTCCAGGGCACCGGAGGGCTGGACGAGGAACAACGGCTGGAAGCTGACCAAGGAGAGATTCAACATGGAGATAAGGAGGAACTTCCTGATGGTCAGAACGATCAACCAGTGGAACAACCTACCAGCGGATGTTGTGAACTCCAATACTGTGGACATTTTAAAAGGAAATTGGACTGCCATTTGGCTGGGATGCTATAGGGTTCCTGCTTAGGCAGGGGGTTGGACTTGATGACCCGCATGGTCCCTTCCAACTCTAACAATAAATAAATAAAAATAAATAAATAAAAAGGATGTTGTTTATTTGTTTATTGCTTGTTTGTCTGGATTGGAAGTTTATTTTATTATTTATTTGTTTTATTTAGGCACACTCGATGATGGGCTGCCAATTTTTTTCCTGCCACACTATGGGAGTGGCTTATTTTGTGGGTGTGGCTTGCCGGCCATGTGACCGGGTAGGAATGGCTTGACAATCATGTGACCAGGGGGTGGCTTAAGGCTTAAAGAGTGGGTGGGAATGACTTACTGACCAAGTTTTCAAATAGGTGATTGGACTCTTTTTTTCAGTTGATTAAGTCACATTATTTGAATAGCCACAAAGATGACAAATAATAGACAGCATTATTTGTGGAGGAGCACAGTAACATTTTAAGGGTCTCTACTGAACCCACAAGAGTCAATATGATAACAGATTAGGCAAGCAGCTCAATTTTCTTGAATTGCTATAAAAGTTCAGTTCTAGATAATGATTAAAATGGTTAAAGTGTTTATGGGTAAAAATACTATTTAATTATTTCCTTTTTTAAAAGTAATTAAGGATCATACTAGGTACAGTACTAGAAAAGGAAGGACCTTTAAGCCACCCCCGGGTCACATGATTGTGAAGCCACTCCCACCCGGTCACATGGCTGGCAAGCCACTCCCACCCGGTCACATGACCACCAAGCCACACCCACAAAATAAGCCACGGCCTCACAGTGTGGCAGTAAAAATTCTGGCAGCCCATCACTGGTCATAAGTCATTTTTTTCAGTGCTGTTGTAACTTAAAATGGTCATTAAGTGAACTGTTATAAGTTGAGGATTACTGCCTCAGTAAGTCTCTTTTCTTGACGTTTCCTTTCACTGGAACTTTTATGATCTACTCTACGTGAGCTGCCCATTTTTCAGTGCCTTATAAATTTTCCCTTTCTCCTCCATTCACACTCTAAACTGCTTACACCACGTTTTCGTTGTAATAGAAATGATCAGTGCATGTATAATCAATAAATATAGATGTTATGGTAATCTTGATCAATGAACAACTGTGACTAAAAGAATTAGAGTAAGCCAAATCACTATACATATACCGTCAAAAAGGAATGTATAGATTCTTCCCGGGTATGGCACCGTATTTCTGTTATTTAATTATCTCTCTCTCTCTCTTTGTCATTGTTGTCCTATCTTCTGTCACAATAAGTCTTCGGAGAGGGGCGGCATACAAATCTAATAAATTGAATTGAATAAAATGTTTGAAGTAGTTTGGACCATCCTGGTATTATCACATGGGACAGAAAATCCTGTGTTAGAAACTTTCTAGAACTCTAAAATATGCAAACCTATGAAGTATTCAAGTTCAAGTTACTATCAATAAAAAAATATTTTAAAAAAAGAAATATTCAATATTATTTTAAAAAAAGAAACATTAAAAAAAAGAAATATTAAAAAGAATATTGTGTTCCATTCTATTTTGTTTTCGTATCTCATTTCTGCATCCTATCCTATCCTATCCTATCCTATCCTAATGCTGTTGTATTGTTCTATACTGTATTCTATCCTATCCTATTGTAATTGCTATTGTATTGTATTGTTCTGTACTGTATCCTATCCTATTGTAATTGTAATTGCTATTGTATTGAATTGTGTTGTATTGTACAGTAGAATAGAATAAAATAGAATTTTTATTGGCCAAGTGTGATTGGACACACAAGGAATTTGTCTTGGTGCATATGCTCTCAGCGTACATAAAATAAAATATACATTTGTCAAGAATCATGTGGTACGACACTTAATGATTGTCATAGGGGTCAAATAAGCAATGAAGAAGCAATATTAATAAAAAATCTTAGGATATAAGCAACAAGTTACAGTCATACAGTCAACATGGGAGGAAATGGGTGAAAGGAATGATGATGATGTACTGTATTGTTCTGTACTGTATTCTATCCTATCCTATCCTAATTGGTATTCTATCCTAATTGCTATTGTAAAATGCAATGTAATGTATTTATTCTATTATTTATTTATTTATTACTTAGATTTGTATGCCGCCCCTCTCCGAAGACTCGGGGCGGCATGCAAATTATGTTCTGTTCTATTCTATTCTATTCTAAACACAGTATTGCAAACAATTCACCTCATTGCCAGGGGTTCAATCCTGACCAGCTCAAGGCTGATTCACCCTTCCATCTTTCCGAGGTCGGTAAATGACAATTCAGATTGTTGGGGGCAATAAGCTAACTCTCAGAGAATGCTGTAAAGCACTGTGAAGCTGTATATAAGTCTAAGTACTATTGGTCTTCTCTTCTCTTCTCTTCCCTTCCCTTCCATTCCCATTCCATTCCATTCTCAATAAAGATTTATATTCTAGAAATCTTTATTAAAATCACTCTGTTACATTCCATTCCATTGTATTCTGTTCCGTTCTATTCTGTGGTGGCACAGTGATTGGCCTGCAGGATTGCAGGCCAACACTGCCCACTGCCAAGAGTTCGATCCTGACTGGCTCAAAGTTGACTCAGGCTTCCATCCTTCAGAGGTGGGTAAAATGAGGACGCAGATTGTTGGGGGCAAGAGGCTGACTCTGTAAACTACCTTAGAGAGGGCTGAAAAACACTGCACATACTATAAGTCAAAGTGCTATTGTTATTCCACTCCATTCCGTTGTATTCCACTGCTAGAGTGCTACAACACCATTTAAGGAGTATACAATATTTTATCCTACTTTATATATTTTTTATCCTATCCATGACAAGACAAGAGCAAATCTTGCTGGCTTCAACTTGCTTCCCACATAGTTTGCTTGGGATTGCAAAATTCGTAGATTCGTGTAATACAGTGCCCTTCATTCATTTTTGGAGAAGTTTCTGCTAATCATTAGACATGTCCCCCCTGCAGCATTTCAGACTTGAAAGCAAAAAGGGGACTTTTGGGGCAGATGTAGGACATGTGGGTGCAGACTCAAACTCAACCCGGATAAGACGGAGTGGCTGTGGGTTCTGCCTCCCAAGGACAATTCCATCTGTCCATCCATAACCCTGGGGGGGGATTATTGACCCCCTCAGAGAGAGTCCGTAACTTGGGCGTCCTCCTCGATCCACAGCTCACATTAGTGAAACAC
>NC_091950.1:416356139-416401139 GCF_031021105.1 Erythrolamprus reginae | reverse complement strand
AATCTAACCGTGCCTTCTACAACTTCGTCAACAACAAACTTAACGACTCCAGACCTATTCCACCTCTCGTAGGACCACACAACATAGAATACCATGATGACCCATCCAAAGCTAACCTCTTCAACTCCTTTTTTGGCTCCGTTTTTGTTAACAGTAATGGCTCATCCCCCCTCTTCGCAAACCGCACTTCTAACTCATTAAACAACCTAACCCAAATCATCTTCACTACAGACCACGTTGAAAAAGCAATCCGTGATCTCAAACCTTCCCTATCTGCTGGACCAGATGGTCTTTGTGCATACTTCTTAAGAAAACTTTCTTCTGCCATAGCTGAGCCCTTAAGCATTATCTTCCAAAAATCCTTCAGGACCAGTACTCTCCCCAAGCTGTGGTCTAAAGCAGTAGTCATCCCCATCTTCAAAAAAGGAGACCCATCACTAGTTGACAACTACAGACCAATATCTCTATGCTGCGTTCCTTGTAAAATCATGGAATCAATCATAAATCAATCAATTACCCTTTACCTAGAATCTAATAACTTACTATCAAATAAACAATTTGGATTCAGAAAGAAACTATCCTGCAACCTACAACTACTTCACTGCAAAAACATCTGGACTACCCACCTTGATCAAGGAAAATCCATCGATGCAATTTATATCGACTTCTGCAAAGCCTTTGACTCAGTGGTTCATGACAAACTTCTCCTAAAACTCAAATCCTATGGCATCTCAGGACTCCTCCACAACTGGATTACTGCATTCCTGTCAAACAGGCAACAAGTTGTCAAAATCGGAAGCGCCATTTCCTCCCCTGTCCCTGTCAAAAGCAGCGTTCCCCAAGGCAGCGTACTAGGTCCTACTCTTTTCATCCTATACATCAACGACCTCTGCGATAATATCGCAAGCAACTGTGTGCTCTTTGCCGATGATGTGAAACTTTTCAACACCACTGACAACACACTCACTCTCCAAAAAGACCTTGACTATGTTTCAGATTGGTCTAACATCTGGCAACTTCGAATCTCAACCAACAAATGCTCTACCCTCCACATCGGCAAAAAGAACCCAAACCTCATATATGAACTAAACAAACAAATTCTCACAGCAAACCCACACTCAGTAAAAGACCTCGGAATACTAATATCAAATGACCTAAGTGCTAAAGCCCACTGCAACAATATCGCCAAAAAGGCTTCCAGAGTTGTAAACCTGATTCTACGTAGCTTCTGCTCTGGCAATCTCACACTACTGACCAGAGCCTACAAAACCTATGCCAGGCCCATCCTTGAATATAGCTCATCTGTCTAGAACCCTCACCACATCTCAGACATCAACACTCTCGAAAACGTCCAAAGATATTTCACCAGAAGAGCCCTCCACTCCTCCACCCGAAACAGAATACCATACGAAAACAGACTAACCATCCTGGATCTCGAAAGCTTAGAACTGCGGCGCCTAAAACACGATTTAAGTATTGCCCACAAAATCATTCGCTGTAATGTCCTTCCGGCCAACGACTACTTCAGCTTCAACCGGAACAACACAAGAGCATGCAACAGCTTCAAACTCAATGTTAATCGCTCCAAACTTGACTGTAAAAAATATGACTTTAACAATCGAGTCATCGAAGCGTGGAACTCATTACCGGACTCAATAGTGTCAAACCCAACCCCCAACATTTCTCCCTCAGACTCTCCACGATTGACCTCTCCAGGTTCCTAAGGGGCCAGTAAGGGGCGTACATAAGTGCACTGATGTGCCTTTCGTCCCCTGTCCAATTGTCTTTCCTTTCCCTTTTATCATATATATTCTTTCCTTCCCACCCACTTCTCTTCCTCTTTACTTCCTATCTTTACTTCCTATCTTTTATATATCACTTAATGTCTATTCTCTTTCATATGTATTGTATATTGGACAAAGAATAAATAAATAAAATAAATAAATAAAAATAAGGTTCAGGAGGGAAGTGTTTTTAATAGGAAAGTGAACACAAGAACAAGGGGACACAATCTGAAGTTAGTTGGGGGAAAGATCAAAAGCAATGTGAGAAAATATTATTTCACAGTAACTGAATTGAAACATGCCTGGGATAAACATAGATCCATCCTAAGATAAAATACAGAAAATAGTAAAAGGGCAGACTAGATGGACCATGAGGTCTTTTTCTGCTGTCAATCTTCTATGTTTCTATGATTCGAAAGTGAAATTGCTCTAGAAAAATCAAAGGAGGGTTAGAGGAGGAGGAGGAGAAAGGAGAAGAGAGGTGGGATGGAGGGAGAAGGAGAGAAAGAAGGGGAGGAGGGAAAGGAAGGGACGAGAAGAAGGGAAGGAGAGGAAGAGGAGGAAGAAGAGACATTGGAAGGGGGAAAGGGAGGGAGGAAGGAAGGAAGGAAGGAAGGAAGGAAGGAAGGAAGGAAGGAAGGAATGAAGAGGACCTGTTGTGCTGTTTTTCACAGTCTGGACTCTGGAGGCTTCAGGGAAGCTTCCTGAAGCCCCAGAGTGTGAAAAGCAGCACAACAGGCAAACTGGAAGTCAGTTTTTCCAAACTTCTGTTTTGCCCATTGGGCCATTTTTCACACTGTGGCTTCAAGGAAGCTTCCCTGAATCCTCCAGAGGGCAAAACGGGCTACCCCAAGGCTGAAAATCAGCTGGCCTGTGCATGCATGCATGTGTGCTGGAGCTGACATAGATCAACACCCTCTGATATGGCTCTCTGATATTGCTCCATTTGCCACCTGTGACACACGTGCCATAGGTTCACGATCAGTGACCGATAAGGTCCCTTCGAACTCTGTTAATTTGTATCGGCTTCTTTCTTCAGTTCCCTCTACCTCTTGAAAAGGGGCACCCCCAGGGGTGGGCAGCAGCCAGGACGGAAATAAAGATGCATGCGTAGCTCCAGCTGATTGGCAGCTGTCACTTCCTGGATTACTGGTCTTGGCTCGGCTCTTCTTTTTTCTCCTTGCTTTTTTCCTCTTTCCTCCTTCCTGGCCTCGGACGAGCTTCCCTCTCTCCTGCCCAGTTCCCCTCCAGCCTCACACGGCCACCTCCGGCATGCGGTGCAAGCAGAAGGCGTGGGTGGAAGCGGCGCTGGCAGCATTTTGCTTCTGGCGGCACCCGTTTGCCTAGCTACCCAGCCTGAGGTGGGGGGGTGACCCAGGAAGGAGAGCACGGGGAACGCAAAGCAAATTGTCACCCCAGTGAGCAACTCTGGTAAGGTTGTAAGTCGAGGACTTAACAGTTCACTTGAACGATGATGATCATTCAAGCCACTCCCACCTGATCACATGGCCGGCAAGCCACTCCTACCCAGTCACATGACCATTAAGCCGCACCCACAAAATAAGCCACACCCACAGTGTGGCAGTAAAAATTTTGGCTGCCCATTACTGGTCACACCTTCTTCCATCCAAATTGCTGAGCAAAGAAGGGCATTTTTATGGTGTCCATGTGTGGCCTTTAGTGATGGGCGAACTGAACCCACACAATTCACGTCCATACTGAATTTTGCGGTGTTCAGTATGCCGAACACGAACACGAAATTTTTTCAAACTTCGGGCAAAGTTCGGGGTCGTGTTCGGTGTTCAGAGCTTTGGCATCACTGGCAGGTTGCTAAGGACGCCAAGGTGATCACTTCCTGGATTCCATGGGATCGAGGAAGTGATCACCTTGGTATCCTTAGCAACCTGCCGGTGACATCAAAGCTCCGCCCCCGGAATCTCTTCTTGGGAGGGATTCCCCAGCTCCTTCAAAATAAACATGTTTATTTTTACATGAAAGGACCGCCCTTTGCTTGCAGCACCGCTGCGGTGTCTTTTTTATTAAAAATAACAATGTTTATTTTTACAAGAAGACCTGGAATCCAGGAAGTGATCACCTTGGTGTCCTTAGCAACCTGCCGGTGACGTCAAAGTTCCGGCCCTGGAATCTCTTTGGGTTCGGCCGAATTTTGCGTAAAGTTCGTCCAAACTTGCCGAACCCGAACACCATTGGGCTTGCCCATCACTAGTGGCCTTGGGAGACAGTAGCCGCAGAGTGGACAACCGACATGTAAGGCTCGGCTTCAAGTGGAAGGTACCAATGCTCCGAGAATTAAAGGGGAGGGATCGGGAGGCTGAGGCGGAAGCGGAGTTTTTATTTAAAGAAGCAGGATGGTTGGGGTTGTTGGGGGGAGGAGAGTTAAAACGCACAGTATTGTACATTTGTACAAATGTTCAAATGTTCAAAAAAAAGTGGAGTGTTTTTTTATTAATATTTTTGAAAACCCATGGTATAGCCTTCCCGCAACAGTCGGACCGACGAAAGTCAAGGGACCACTGTACAGTGATACCTCGTCTTACAAACTCCTGTCATACAAACTTTTCGAGATACAAACCCAGGGTTTAAGATTTTTTTGCCTCTTCTTCCAAACTATTTTCACCTTACAAACCCACTGTCGCCGCTGGGATGCCCCGCCTCCAGACTTCCGTTGTCAGCAAAGCACCCGTTTTTGCGCTGCTGGGATTCCCCTGAGGCTCCCCTCGCTGGGAAACCCCACCTCCAGACTTCTGTGTTTTTCTGATGCTGCAGGGGAATCCCAGTAGAGAAATCCCAGCAGCGCAAAAATGGGCGCTTCACTGGCAACCGAAGTCTGGAGGTGGGGTTTCCCAGTGAGGGAAGCCTCAGTGAAATCGCAGCATTGCAAAAACACCGAGGTCTGGAGGTGGGGCTTTGAGGACTTCGGTGTATTTGCGATGCTGCGATTTCACTGATGCTCCCTTCGCTGGGAAACCCCACCTCCGGACTTCCGTTGCCAGCGAAGCACTCGTTTTTGCGATGCTGGGATTCCCCTACAGCATCGCAAAACCACGGAAGTCTGGAGATGGGGTTTCCCAGCGAGGGGAGCCTCAGGGGAATCCCAGCAGCGCAAAAACGGGCGCTTCAGCTGGCAAAAGGGGTGAATTTTGGGCTTGCATGCATTA
Source organism: Erythrolamprus reginae (assembly GCF_031021105.1). Classification (NCBI taxonomy): domain Eukaryota; kingdom Metazoa; phylum Chordata; class Lepidosauria; order Squamata; family Dipsadidae; genus Erythrolamprus; species Erythrolamprus reginae. Next base: position 416,396,176 of record NC_091950.1, on the reverse strand, counting down.
ATCACTGTTCCATTGATTCCTATGGGAAACATTGTTTCATCTTACAAACTTTACATCTTAAGAACCTTGTCCCGGAACCAATTAAGTTTGTAAGACAAGGTATCACTGTATTCTGTTTCCTCTTTTTCTTGTAATTCCTTTCTAAATTTGTCCATTTCAGTGCACGCTAAGGCTTTTCTGATCCAATTTTCTTCTGATGGCATGGGTTTGTTTTTCCCATTTGGGGCGAATAATATTCTTCAGGCTGTTATCATATGTATTATTAAATATTCTATTTCTTTTTTTATAGGTTCCAGGTAGTATTCCTAATAAAAATATTTCCGGTCTCATCTCTATTTTTTTTCTTGAGTGATCTCTTCTAAGTGCATTTTGATTTTATACTAGTATTGTTTTGCCTTTGGACAGAGCCACCAGGTATGGTAAATATTTCTTTGGATCTGATTGCATTTCCAGCAATTTGATTTTGTATTTGGAAATACAAATAACATGATCTTCTTTACTATTTTTTTAAAAATCATTTTCGGGGAAGCCTCTTCCCCCTTTTAATCTACCTGAAGTTGTTCCAGCTAACTTTCTCCAATGTTCCCAGTGTATTGCTTACTCAGGGGTCCTCAAACTTGGCAACTTTAAAACTTGTGGACTTCAATTCCCAGAATTCTCCAGTCAGGAGAATTCTGGGAGTTGAAGTCCACAAGTCTTAAAGTTTATTATTTATTTATTTTATTTATTCGATTTGTATGCCGCCCCTCTCCGAAGACTCGTTGCCCCTCTCCGAAGACTCGTTGCCAAGTTTGAAGACCTCTGGCTTAAGGTTTTTCCCCTCATCTTATAAAAATGTCATATTTCATTGATAGGCAAAGGATATTTCGCCTGGTGCACCAGTTGCGGCCCTATTTGGACCGGGAGTCACTGCTCACAGTCACTCATGCCCTCATCACCTCGAGGCTCGACTACTATAACGCTCTCTACATGGGGCTACCTTTGAAAAGTGTTCGGAAACTTCAGGTCGTGCAGAATGCAGCTGCGAGAGCAATCATGGGCTTCCCTAAATGTGCCCATGTCACACCAACACTCCGCAGTCTGCATTGGTTGCCGATCAGTTTCCGGTCACAATTCAAAGTGTTGGTTATGACCTATAAAACCATTCAAGGCACCGGACCAGATTATCTCAGGGACCGCCTTCTGCCGCACAAATCCCAGCGACCAGTTAGGTCCCACAGAAGGGCCTTCTCCGGGTCCCGTCAACTAAACAATGTCAGTTGGCGGAGCCCAGGGGAAGAGCCTTCTCTGTGGCGGTCCCGGCCCTCTGGAACCAACTCCCCCCAGAGATTAGAATAGCCCCCACCCTCCTTGCCTTTCGTATGCTTCTCAAAACCCACCTCTGCCTTCAGGCATGGGGGAACTGAGATAATCTTTCCCCCTAGGCTTCTACAATTTATGCATGGTATGTTTGTATGTATGATTGGTTTTATAACAAGGGTTTTTAGCTGTTTTAGTATTGGATTTTTACATTCTGTTTTTGTCACTGTTGTTAGCCGCCCCGAGTCCACGGAGAGGGGCGGCATACAAATCCAATAAATAATAATAATAATAATAATAATAATAATAATAATAATAATAATACAGTTAGTCAATGATGAGCTCCTACGGGTACGGTCAGGTACGTAGAACCGGTAGAAAAAAAATTGAATTTTTTTTCTTTTTTCCCCCTTCTAGGTGCTGAGTATGTTTTTCCTATTACAGTAAATCAGGTCGAACGATTATAATTTTAGAAAAGCTGTGAGTGCGTATGTATGTGTAACACATGAAATTTATATTTTTGTGTGCCTGTGTGTAATATGTATGTACACATATGACATATATACATAGAATTAAATAGTATATTTTGGATGTTCAGTAATAGTAAATAGAGAGGGAAATTGTATCTCTTTGAGGCGAGGAGAGACCCTAACCCTAACCCTGGATGTGAGTGACGTCAGGTTGGCCACCTTTAAGCCAATCACATGGCCTTTAAGTCACCCCCAGTCATATGATTGTCAAGCCACACCCACCTGATCACATGCCCAGCAAGCCACTCCCACAAAATAAGTACGCCCACAATGTGGTAGTAAATTTTTTTGCAGCCCCTCACTGCAAGTAGTCCTCAATTTACGACAAGTCATTTGAAGTTATGACCAACTTGGGGGCGATATGTATTGACCCAAAGTTTTAAGAGTCTGCCTCCCCCAAGACTCATGTGACCAAACTTCAGCTGCTCATCAACATGGCTTTGTTTGGAGCCATGTGTAACATCCCACAGTCACATGACCACAATTGACAATGGTTTTGCTTAACAACCACCATGTTCGCCTAACGACTATCACAAAGAACTCATAACCGATTAAATTTATGACCAGCACAACTACGATTACAATAGGCAGGTTGTAACTCAAGGGCTATCAGGATTCTCTGCTTTCCAAGCTACCTTTTTCCAAATACCTCCCAACCAATCAGGGAACAAGATATTGAAATGCAATGAGGCCACTTTGTGATCTAACCAATCAGGTTCCAAAATTATTAGAACTGTTTGATATACCCAAGGCTATTTTGTTCCCATTCGATATTGGAACATGCCAGAGAGCTTTCTCTCTCTCCCTCCCTCCTTCCTTGTCTCTCTTTCTCTCTCTCTCTCTCTGTATATACCATATTTTTCAGAGCATAAAATGCACCAGAGTATAAAATGCACCATTATTATTATTATTATTATTATTATTATTATTATTATTATTATTAATTAGATTTGTATGCCGCCCCTCTCCGCAGACTCGGGGCGGCTCACAACAATGATAAAAACAATATATAATGACAAATCTAATAATTAGAATCTAAAATAACAATGGTACATTTAAAAAATCTAAAAAGCAAGGAACCCCAATATATAAAAAACATACATACAGTCATATCATGCACAAAAAACCTTAGTTTGGGAGTAGGAAAATAGAAACATAGAAACATAGAAGTCTGACGGCAGAAAAAGACCTCATGGTCCATCTAGTCTGCCCTTATACTATTTTCTGTATTTTATCTTAGGATGGATATATGTTTATCCCAGGCATGTTTATTCAGTTACTGTGGATTTATCTACCACGTCTGCTGGAAGTTTGTTCCAAGGATCTACTACTCTTTCAGTGAAATAATATTTTCTCACGTTGCTTTTGATCTTTCCCCCAACTAACTTCACATTGTGCCCCCTTGTTCTTGTGTTCACTTTCCTATTAAAAACACTTCCCTCCTGGACCTTATTTAACCTTTTAACATATTTAAATGTTTCGATCATGTCCCCCCTTTTCCTTCTGTCCTCCAGGCTATACAGATAGGGGGGAAATAGGGGGGAAATCTACGTACTAGGTATTCATCTGGCTAGTGTCCTTAGTCTGGTCAGCTTCAGCACATTATTTTATCCCCTGATTAGGGCTGAAAAAACATATTGTGGGAATAGCAATGAAAACAAGCCTGCAAAGGCTTAAGGCTGGAAAAAAACTTTTTCGGAGTAGCAATGAAAAAATCCTGCAAGCTGGGAAGATCGTTAGCACCTTGTTAGGGCTGAAAAAAAAACTTTTTTTGGCAGGAGTAGCAATGAAAACAAAACCTGCAAGACTTGAAGAGCTGGGAAGATGATTAAAAGCTCATTAGCGCTGGGGGGGAAACGCTTCGAAAAGGCTACACTCAGAGTATAAAATGCACCCAAATTTTCAGCCTCTTGTAGGAAAGTGCATCTTATACTCTGAAAAATACGGTCTATTTTATTTTCTTTTGTTTTTTCATGGCGTGGAAGATGGGAGAGTAGAAGAGAAGGAAGGAAGGAAGGAAGGAAAGGAAGGAAGGAAGGAAGGAAGGAAAGAAGGAAAGGAAGGAAGGAGGGAAAGGAAGGAAGGAAGGAAAGGAAGGAAGGAAGAAAAGGAAGGAAGGAAGGAAGGAAAGGAAGGAAGGAAGGGAGGGAGGAAAGAAGGAAGGAAGGAAGGAAGGAAAGGAAGGAAGGAAGGGAAGGAAGGAAGGAAGGAAGGAAGGGAAGGAAGGAAAGGAAGGAAGGAAGGAAGGAAGGAAGGAAAGAAAGAAAGAAAGAAAGAAAGAAAGAAAGAAAGAAAGAAAGAAAGAGAAACGTATGCATGATTCATGCTCCAAAGTAGAGTGGCGATGCGTTGGCTGAAAAACACCTTAATATTGATGAGGCTTTTGTTCAGTCATATATGACCCCTGACTCTTAAAGGCAAAATCAAATATCATTTAATTATTTTCCCTAAAAGATGCCGTCGGCTTTTAATACGGGCGCGATGAATATTTAATATTCAGAGCACAGTTTACATAATTCCAATAGACTGCCAAGCAGCCCAGCTGATCTTCTTATAAAGATCATTATCATATTCAAGGCAGGAGAGAAATGACATGCTGTTCTTCCCCGCCCTTAATATTGTGGAATAAGGCCATTAAAGAGAGCCAGTTGACGAGCTAAACCAAGAATAAGATGACCCAGATTCTAGTATCTGCGTAACCATAGAGGCAGTGGACGATCTGGGCAGCTCAGCCTACCTCATGGGGATGTTGTGATGGTGAGAAAACATGAAGGAGAGAATGGTTGAGAGACCCCCTTCGGCTCTCGAAGGAAAACTTAAAGATTACTTATGGGACCACAAAATCCCAGTGGCCGGTTAGGTCCCACAGAGTTGGCCTTCTCCAGGTCCCGACAACCAGACAATGTCGTTTGGCAGGGCCTAGGGGAAGAGCTTTCTCTGTGGCAGCCCCGGCCCTGTGGAACGAACTCCCTCCGGAGATATGTACCGCCCTCACCCTCCTCGCCTTCCGCAAAAGTCTTAAGACTCACCTATGTCGCCAGGCCTGGGGCAATTAGATCTTGCCCCCCTGACCAATAAATGCGATGCGTGGTGAGATTGGATTGTGTGATTGAGTAATATATAGGGTTTTTAGCTGTAGTTTTTTTTATGCATTAGATTCGTTTTGTACACTTTGTTTCTATATTTATTCTGTCAGCCACCCTGAGGGCGGCATACAAATATAATTAATAATAATGATAATAATAATAATAATAATAATAATAATAATAATAATAATAATGGTTTTAAAAATAGAGACAAATCGCATAAGTGCTTTGGAGAATCGCTTGACTCCCTCTTCTTTGTGGCAACCCCTGAGATTATTATTATTATTATTATTATTATTATTATTATTATTATTATTATTATTATTATTATTATTTATTAGATTTGTATGCCGACCCTCTCCGTAGACTCGGGGCGGCTCACAACAGTGATAAAAACAATACATGGTAACAAATCTAATAATTAAAATCTAAAAGACTGCTATCATGTCTCCTCTAGTTGTTGTTATTTATTTATTTATTTATTTATTTATTCATTCATTCATTCATTCATTTATGCCAATACACAATAATACACAATGAAGGTAATAGAGGACACCTTCGCCGAAATAGAATTAGAGAAAGAATAGAAGAGAGAATATAGGATAAAATAAATCAATGAGAGAATAGAAGAAAGATATAGGGATAGAAGAGAAGATATATGGGATATACGAGAGACAGGGGTCGGAAGGCACTCTGGTGCACTTATGCACGCCCCTTACTGACCTCTTAGGAATCTGGAGAGGTCAACCGTGGACAGTCTAAGGGTAAAATGTTGGGGGTTAGGGGATGATACTATGGAGTCCGGTAATGAGTTCCACGCTTCAACTACTCTATTACTAAAGTGGTATTTTTTACAGTCACGTTTGGAGCGGTTAATATTGAGCTTGAATCTGTTATGTGCTCCTGTGTTGTTGTGGTTGAAGCTGAAGTAGTCGCCGACAGGCAGGACGTTGCAGCATATAATCTTGTGGGCAATACTTAGATCATGTTTAAAGTGTCTTAGTTCTTAGTTCTAAGCTATGTTTTAAGCCTCCAGTCCCCTAATCGTCTTTGTTGCTCTTCTCTGCACTCATTCCAGAGTTTTAACCTGTTTTTTATATTCATGGCCACCGAACCCTGGATGCAGTATTTCAACTGTGGTCCAACACATTATGAAATTTAGAACATTAGAATCTGTAAAGTTCTTGTTCCTGCTGAAACAATTATGTTATTCCTGTCACTCAGATTTATCCAGTTTGATTGTGTTGCTGCTTTTTTTTTTTCAGAGAGAGAGAAAGGGAGGGAGATAAACTAACATCAATCCACAGGAGAGAAATCCCAGACCTTTCTATTTAAATGGGTTAATCATTAGTTAGCAAAATTATCTCTTGGAATGTTAATTGGTCCAGTCAAGAGGAACATTCATTATGGTTTATTTGATCAATATTAGTTTCATCCTCCTCCTGTTCCTTTGCTTTGGCTGTCATTTGGATAGAAGAATGAATTTGAATATTTTAAAGAGCTGATGGTTTGGTAAAGAGTTTTGCAGAAGTGATGTTTTGTTTCTCCAGAAATTATGCTTCAGCTGCAAAAATCAACCAAAATCTTGGAGGGAAAAAGGCCCCCTAGGTTGAGACTGCGTTTAGCCAACATGTTTAACCTAATCGAAGACAGTCCTCACTTAATGACCAGTTGCTTAACAACTGTATGAAGTTATGACAGATGCGGAAAAAAGTAGATACAAAATTCTGACGTCTGGGTCTCACCCTTGTGATATGACATTGGAATTATCCTGCAGTCATATGACCATGATTTATATAATATCCTTTGCCAGAAACTAGGATTTATTTATAAATAAATGGTCCCTAAACAAAGTCGAGGATTACCTGTACCTTGAATACCATCAGTGACTTAGGAGAGTGTAAAAATCTACATTCTTCTGCATTTTACACAAATGGGCTTTCATTTGGCTATTGATGTTAAATGGACACTGACAGCTTATGCACCGAAATGTGTCCAAACCAGTGATAGGCTACCAAAATTTTTACTACTACACTGTAGGTGTGGCTTATGCATTTTGTTTCAACATCTTTCAGTGCAAATTGTGTGATCTGGGGTGGAGTTCCAAATTTTTATCCCAGAACTGTGTTCCTGACTGTTCCCGTAGGAGTCCATTCACTGGTCCAAACATACTTAGCCAATAAAGAATTCTATTCTATTCTATTCTATTCTATTCTATTCTATTCCAGTCCACTCCACTCCACTCCACTCCACTCCACTCCACTGCACTACACTCATCTCCATCTCCATCTCCATCTCTATCTCTATCTATCTTCTGTTTCTCTCTCTCTATCATATTCTTGTTTTTGTTTCCACTCCATTCCACTCCACTCTATTCTACTCATCCCTATCTCTTTCTCTCTATCTCTATCTCTATTCTTGTTTCTGTTTCTGTTTTATTCTAGTCTATCTCATTTCTATGTTCTGTTCTGTTCTGTTCTACTCTACTCTACTCTACTCTTCTCTTCTCTACTCCATTCCACTCCACTCTATTCTACTCATCCCTATCTCTTTCTCTCTATCTCTATCTCTATTCTTGTTTCTGTTTCTGTTTTATTCTAGTCTATCTCATTTCTATGTTCTGTTCTGTTCTGTTCTACACTACTCTACTCTACTCTTCTCTTCTCTACTCCATTCCACTCCACTCTATTCTACTCATCCCTATCTCTTTCTCTCTATCTCTATCTCTATTCTTGTTTCTGTTTCTGTTTTATTCTAGTCTATCTCATTTCTATGTTCTGTTCTGTTCTGTTCTACTCTACTCTACTCTTCTCTTCTCTACTCCATTCCACTCCACTCTATTCTACTCATCCCTATCTCTTTCTCTCTATCTCTATCTCTATTCTTGTTTCTGTTTCTGTTTTATTCTAGTCTATCTCATTTCTATGTTCTGTTCTGTTCTATTCCATTCCATTCCATTGCATTACATTACATTTCTACTTTTATATTTTATGATTGGTATGTATGTGTTGTTTGGTTTTAAATGAGGGGTTTTATATGGGTTTCTTTTTAATATTAGATTTGTTCTTTGACATTGTTTTTACTATTGTTTTGAGCCGCCCCGAGTCTTTGGAGAGGGGCGGCATTCAAATCTAATAAATAATAATAATAATAATAATAATAATAATAATAATAATAATAATAATAATAATAATAATAATTCCATTCTATTCTGTTGCTATTTTGACAAATGTTTCCCTGCCTAAACACCTTCCAGCTTTCCTTTAAACACACACACACACAAAAAAAAAACATGTGTTGTCACCCAGCAGAAGGAGGGTTCCTGAGGTTAAATGCCACCTTTGCAAAGCAAAATAATATTTATTTATTTATTTATTTTGGAAATCCCTTTGTTTTGTTTCTCGGGCTGTTTAGTAAATTCATTCGTCAGCTTGTCAAAGATCACGCTGTTCCTCCCCCCTCCTCCCTCCCCCCCCCCTATCTCTCTTTAAAAGAGGGTATCACAACATCTCCAATGCTTCTGCAGAGAAATATTTTCAGTGCGGGCCAAGCGATCCCCTTCACATCCCCACCCACCACATTAGCCTCCGAATATTCCTATTGTGCCATTACTAATTAGGAAGTCTCTCAATTTGGCAGCTGCAAGGGAGAAGGAGCAGGAGGGGGGGGGGAGGACGAGAAGGCAGCATTGAGCATATGGTGTAATATCCTATTAATGAACGTTCTAAATTCAAAAAGCAGGTCAGCTGTTACATTCCATCCTTCCGACTCGCCCGCCAGGAAGGGGGGGAAAAGTGGAGAAGACCAACTCCCTTCAGGGGCTCTCCAGAGCTTTGCCTGGAAGGGGGAAAAAACATAGGAAGAAAAGTTAAAGAGTAGTAGATCCTTGGAACAAACTTCCAGCAGACGTGGTAGATAAATCCACAGTAACTGAATTTAAATATGCCTGGGATAAACATATATCCATCCTAAGATAAAATACAGAAAATAGTATAAGGGCAGACTAGATGGACCATGAGGTCTTTTTCTGCCGTCAGACTTCTATGTTTCTATGTTTCTAACTTGCAGGAATTGGGTACAGCCAGTCTAGGGAAAAGAAGTGTGGGAACCCCTAACCCCCAACATTTCTCCCTTAGACTCTCTACGATTGACCTCTCCAGGTTCCTAAGAGGCCAGTAAGGGGCGTACATAAGTGCACTGGTGTGCCTTTCGTCCCCTGTCCAATTGTCTTTCCTCTCTTTCACCTATCTTATATATTCTCTTCCTTTCATATATCCTCTCCTCTAAGTTCACTTTAACACTTATATATATTACCACATGTCTATTTTTCTTCCTATATATTTGTGTATTGCAGAAATGAATAAATGAAATGAATGAAATGAAATAAATTACAGTTCAATCCTGGGCCTAGAAAGCTTAGAACTAAGACGCCTTAAACAAGATCTAAGTATTGCCCACAAGATCATATGCTGCAACGTCCTGCCTGTCGGCGACTACTTCAGCTTCAACCACAACTATGAGTATCTCCTCTATAACTTTCATCATGTATTTTACTATGTGTATATATATATACCCACTAAAACTCTCATTGTGTATTGGACAAAATAAATAAATAAATAAAAATAAATAAAGTACAGCTATCATTTGGAGCTAGCCTGCCACAGTAGAATAACCCCTGGACTTCGAACTAAGACGCCTTAAACATGATCGAAGTATTGCCCACAAGATCACATGCTGCAATGTCCTGCCTGTCGGTGACTACTTCAGCTTCAACCACAACAACACAAGAGTACACAACAGATTTAAACTTAATATTAACTGCTCCAAACTTGACTGTAAAAAATATGACTTCAGTAACCGAGTTGTCGAAGCGTGGAACTCATTACCGGACTCCATCGTGTCATCCCCCAACCCCCAACACTTTACCCTTAGATTATCTATGGTTGACCTATCCAGATTCCTAAGAAGTCAGTAAGGGGCGAGTACAAGTGCACTAGAATGCCTTCCGTCCCCTGTCCTATTGCTCTCCTATATCTCCTATTCCTTTCTTCTATTCCTATATCTCTTCTTCTATTCTTTCATTGATATGTTTTACTATGAGTATCTCCTCTATAACTTTCATCATGTATTTTACTATGTGTATATATATATACCCACTAAAACTCTCATTGTGTATTGGACAAAATAAATAAATAAATAAAAATAAATAAAGTACAGCTATCATTTGGAGCTAGCCTGCCACAGTAGAATAATATACCCTATGAGACAAGACTTTCAACCCTGGGCTTCAAACTAAGACGCCTTAAACATGATCGAAGTATTGCCCACAAGATCATATGCTGCAATGTCCTGCCTGTCGGTGACTACTTCAGCTTCAACCACAACAACACAAGAGCACACAACAGATTTAAACTTAATATTAACTGCTCCAAACTTGACTGTAAAAAATATGACTTCAGTAACTGAGTTGTCGAAGTGTAGAACTCATTACCGGACTCCATAGTGTCATCCCCAAACCCCCTACACTTTACCCTTAGATTATCTATGGTTAACCTATACAGATTCCTAAGAGGTCAGTAAGGGGCGAGTACAAGTGCACTAGAGTGCCTTCCGTCCCCTGTCCTATTGCTCTCCTATATCTCCTATTCCTTTCTTCTATTCCTATATCTCTTCTTCTATTCTTTCATTGATATATTTTACTATGAGTATCTCCTCTATAACCTTCATCATGTATTTTACTATGTGTGTATATATATATATATACCCACTAAAACTCTCATTGTGTATTGGACAAAATAAATAAAAATAAATAAAGTACAGCTATCATTTGGAGCTAGCCTGCCACAGTAGAATAATATACCCTACGAGACTACCCTACGAGACAAGACTTTCAACCCTGGGCTTCGAACTAAGACGCCTTAAACATGATCGAAGTATTGCCCACAAGATCATATGCTGCAATGTCCTGCCTGTCGGCGACTACTTCAGCTTCAACCACAACAACACAAGAGCACACAACAGATTTAAACTTAATATTAACCGCTCCAAACTTGACTGTAAAAAATATGACTTCAGTAACCGAGTTGTCGAAGCGTGGAACTCATTACCGGACTCCATAGTGTCATCCCCCAACCCCCAACACTTTACCCTTAGATTATCTATGGTTGACCTATCCAGATTCCTAAGAGGTCAGTAAGGGGCGAGTACAAGTGCACTAGAGTGCCTTCCGTCCCCTGTCCTATTGCTCTCCTATATCTCCTATTCCTTTCTTCTATTCCTATATCTCTTCTTCTATTCTTTCATTGATATGTTTTACTATGAGTATCTCCTCTATAACCTTCATCATGTATTTTACCTTAATTTTCAAATTCAGCAAAAAACATGTGACACATACAGATAGAATTGTCAGCTATCAATAAAATTAACTGCCTTGGAAATGGCCCTGGGTTGGGCTGAGAGGCAAATAAGGAACTTGTGATGTTCCTTCAATACACCAGGGTGATTCGACACAAAAATATGTAACCCTTCCCTGGTGCAAAGCTGAAGGGATTGGATACTGTAGCCTAGAGGATAATTCTCTGCCTTACAAGGCAAAGGTTGCAGGTTCAAGTCCCAGTGGGTATGGCTAGCTGATGAGGCCAAAATAAGGCCGAAATAGATCTATCCTAGTCTCCCTTAATTTTCAAATTCAGCAAAAAACATGTGACTAAAACTCTCATTGTGTATTGGACAAAATAAATAAATAAATAAAAATAAATAAAGTACAGTGTCGAGCCGAAGCCATCATTTGTAGTTAGAGACTTTGGCCTGCCACAGTAGAATAATATACTCTACGAGACAAGACTTTCAACCATGGGCGTAGAACTAAGATGCTTTAAACATGATCTAAGTACCAGTGATACCTCGTCTCACGAACTTAATTGGTTCTGGGATGAGGTTTGTAAGGTGAAAAGTTTGTAAGACGAAACAATGTTTCCCGTAGGAATAAATGGAAAAGCGATTCATGCCTGCAAGCCCAAAACTCACCCCTTTTGCCAGCCAAAGCACCCGTTTTTGAGCTGCTGGGATTCCCCTGAGGCTCCCCTCGCTGGGAAACCCCACCTCCAGACTTCCGTGTTTTTGTGATGCTGCAGGGGAATCCCAGCAATGCAAAAATGGGTGCTTCGCTGGCAACGGAAGTCCGGAGGTGGGGTTTCCCAGCGAGGGGAGCCTCAGCAAAATTGCAGCATTGCAAAAACACGCAAGTCCTCGAAACCCCACCTCTGTACTTCTGTGTTTTTGTGATGTTGTGATTTTGCTGAGGCTCCCCTCGCTGGGAAACCCCACCTCCGGACTTCTGTTGCCAGCGAGGCGCCCGTTTTTGCACTGCTGGGATTCCCCTGCAGCATCACAAAAACACGGAGGTCCGGAGGTGGGGTTTCCCAGCGAGGGGAGCCTCGGGGGAATCCCAGCAGTGCAAAAACGGGTGCTTCGCTAGCAACAGAAGTCCGGAGGCTGGGCATCCCAGTGGTGGCGTCCTGGGTTTGTAAAGTGAAAATAGTTTGGAAGAAGAGGCAAAAAATTCTTAAACCCCGGGTTTGTATCTCGAAAGGTTTGTATGACGAGCAGTTTGTAAGACGTGGTATCACTGTATTGCCCACAAGATCATATGCTGCAACGTCCTGCCTGTCGGTGACTACTTCAGCTTCAACCACAGCAACACAAGAGCACATAACAGATTTACACTTAATATTAACTGCTGCAAACTCGACTGTAAAAAGTACGACTTCAGTAATCGAGTTGTCGAAGCGTGGAACTCATTACCTGACTCAGTAGTATCAACCCCTAACCCCCAACATTTTTCCCTTAGACTATTCACGATTGACCTCTCCAGGTTCCTGAGAGGTCAGTAAGGGGCGTGCATAAGTGCACCATCTATCTTTTCTTCCTTTCATATATCTTCTCCCCTATTTTTATATCTTTTCTCCTATCCTTTTCTTTATATATATTACTACTTATCTATTCTCTTCAATGTGTATTGTTTATTGGACAAAATAAAGAAATAAAATAAAATAATAAAAATAAAAATAAAAATTTGGAGTTAGAGACTTTGGCCTGCCACAGTAGAATAATATACCCTACGACAGGGGTCTCCAACATTGGCAACTTTAATACCTGTGGACTTCAACTCCCAGAATTCCTCAGCCAGTAAAGCAAATTCTGGGAGTTGAAGTCCACAAGTCTTAAAGTTGCCAACATTGGAGACCCCTGCCCTACGAGACTACCTTATGAGACAAGACTTTCAATCCCAGGCATAGAAAACTTAGAACTAAGATGCCTTAAACATGATCAAAATATTGCCCGCAATATCATATGCTGCAACATCCTGCCTGTTGGTGACTACTTCAGCTTCAACCACAACAACACAAGAGCACACAACAGGTTTAAACTTAATATTAATCACTCCAGGCTTGACTGTAAAAAATATGACTTTAGCAATCGAGTTGTCGAAGCGTGGAACTCATTACCAGACTCAGTAGTGTCAACCCCTAACCCCCAACATTTCTCCCTTAGACTTTCCATGATTGACCTCTCCAGGTTCCTAAGAGGTCAGTAAGGGGCGCACATAAGTGCACTAGCCTGCCTTTCGTCCCCTGTCCAATTGTCTCTCCTTATCTCATATATCATATATCTTTTCTTCCTTTCATATATCTTCTCCTCTATTTTTATATCTTCTCTTTATATATAATACTTCATGTCTATTCTCTTCAATATGTATTGTGTATTGGACAAAATAAATAAATAAAATAAAAATAAATAAAGTCCACACATCATGAAGCTACTAAGGTTTTAAAACACTTTTTTGGTCTAAGATTTCTTTGGCCTTTTGGGACATTTCTCCCAATTGGGGATCCTCCAGAAGGATTACAACACCCAGAATTCCTCTCCTGCATTCTGGGCATTGTAGTCCCCACAGATCTGGACATCACCACAATGGCCCTTCTGTTTTTGAGACTCCAGCACGAAACGAGCTGAGACCTCTGAACTTTTACTTTAGCAGCTCATTTTTAAGCAAAGCACCCCCAAAAAATCCATTTATGCCTGGGGAAAAAGACAGGAAACCCTCTAACTGTCCCTGCCATTAAAAAAAGGGGGAAAGGAAAGGAAAAGACAATGAGAGCAGGAGAGAGGTGGGAAACGAGAGAGCCAGAATCCAGTTGGGGAAGTTTTGCATCCAAAGTTTTCTGTCACCTGAGATTGACTTGGCCAGAGGATTGGCTCCAGCCCATCTCTTGCTGGGAATCAAAATATAAGTTCCTCGGAATAAATTATGTCCTTCACAAAGTACTAATAGAAATCACAACAGGAGCGGTGCCTAAACTGTGAGCGAGGAGACCGATAAGTGGAATCCAACATGATTTCTAATACTTGATAGGGAGAGGAAAGAAATAATTTCAGCAATTTGAGATTTTTTTTACTTAGATGGGCCTTGCATGTTGATTCCATTGAAATAGCTTCTGTGGGGTTTCCCCCCCCTCCTTCTCCTCCTTTCTTTCCTTCCCTTTCCTCTTTCCTTTCTCTCTCTCTCTTCTTTTTCTTTTCTCCTTCTTCCTTTCTTCCCCCCTTCCCTTTCTTTATCCTTTCCTTTTCTCCTTTCCCTTTCCTGCCTTCTCCCCCTTTCCCTTTCTCCTCCTTCTTCCCTTCCCTTCCCTTTATTTCCTTTCCTCCTGCCCTTTCCCTTTCTCCTTCTCTTTCTTTTTCCCTTCCCTTTTCTCTTTTCCCTTTCTTTCCTTCCTTCTCTCTCTTTCTCTTTCCTTTCCTTCCCTTTCTTTGCTTTCCTCCCTCCCTTCCCTTTGCTCCTTCTCTTTTCCTTTCTCCTTCCCTTCCTTTCCATTTCTCCTTCCCTTTCCCCTTATCCCTTTCCTTTCTCTCTCCTTCCTTTTCTCCTGCTTCTTTGCTTCCCTTTTTTCTGCTTTCCTCCTTCCGGTTCCTTTTCCCTTCCATTTCCCCTTTCTCTTTCTTTCCTTCTCTCCCCTCCCCTTTCTCTTTTCCTTCCTTTTCCTCTTCTCCTTTCCCTTTCTCCTTCCCTTCCTTTCTATTTCTCCTTCCCTTTCCCTTTCTCCTTCCTCTTTGCTTCCCTTCCTTTGCTTTTCTCCTTCCCGTTCTTTTCCTTTGTCCTTCCCTTCCTTTCTATTTCTCCTTCCCTTTCCCTTTGTCCTTTCCTTTTTTCTTTTTCCTTTCTCCTTCCCTTCTTTTCCCCCTTTCCCTTTCTTTCCTTCTCTCCCTTCCCCTTTCTCCTTTCCTTCTTTTTCCTCTCCTCCTTTCCTTTCCTCCTTCCCTTTTCCTTTTCCTTCTTCTTTCCTTTCCTTTTCCCCTTTCCCTTTTCTTTTCCCCTTCCTTTCTCTTTCCTTTTCACCAGTGGTGCTGGATCTGGTGGTCTAAGCCCTGCTCCTTCATATAAGATGGTTCCAGCAAGGTTGTGTGAAGATCCAGAAGCCAGAACCAGGTGGAAATTCAAGTCGGAGGGAGGATCAAAGTTGTTGTTGGCCAGCAGCCAAGCGTGAGCTCAAAGAATCTGTCGTTTGATTATTATTATTTTTTCCTCTTCAGGACTTAAATTTCCATCCAGTTCTGGCTTCTGAACTTTTAACAGGACTACAGTGGTACCTCTACCTAAGAACACCTCTGCTTACAAACTTCTCTAGATAAGAACCAGGTGTTCAAGATTTGTTTGCCTCTTCTCAAGAACCATTTTCCACTTACAAATCTGAGCCTCCGAAACTGTAACCGGAAAAGGCAGGGAGAAGCCTCCGTGGGGCCTCTCCAGGAATCTCCTGGGAGGAAACAGGGCCCTCACTCTCCCTGTGGTTTCCCAATTGCACACATTATTTGCTTTTACATTGATTCTTATGGGAAAAATTGCTTCTTCTTACAAACTTTTCCACTTAAGAACCTGGTCACGGAACAAATTAAGTTCGTAAGTGGAGGTACTCCGTGAGGCGTCTCTAGGAATCTCCTGGGAGGAAACAGGGCTGGAAAAGGCAGGGAGAAGCCTCCGTGGGGCCTCTCTAGGAATCTCCTGGAAGAAACAGGGCTGAAAAAGCCAGGGAGAAGCATCCGTGGGGCTTATCTAGGAATCTCCTGGGAGGAAACAGAGCCGGAAAAGGGGCGGGAGAAGCCTCCGTGGGGCCTCTCTAGAAATCTCCTGGGGGGAAACAGGCCTCCACCCTCCCTGTGGTTTCCCCAATTGCACACATTATTTGCTTTTACATTGATTCCTATGGGGAAAACTGGGTGTTCAAGATTTGTTTGCCTCTTCTCAAGAACTATTTTCCACTTACAAACCCGAGCCTCCGAAACTGTAACTGGAAAAGGCAGGGAGAAGCCTCCATGGGGCCTCTCTAGAAATTTCCTGGGAGGAAACAGGGCCAGAAAAGGCAGAGAGAAGCCTCTGTGGGGCCTCTCTAGGAATCTCCTGGGAGGAAACAGGGCCTCCACCCTCCCTGTGGTTTCCCCAATCTCACACATTATTTGCTTTTACATTGATTCTTAGGGGGAAAATTGCTTCTTCTTACAAACTTTTCCACTTAAGAACCTGGTCACGGAACGAATTAAGTTCGTAAGTGGAGGTACTCCGTGAGGCGTCTCTAGGAATCTCCTGGGAGGAAACAGGGCCGGAAAAGGCAGGGAGAAGCCTCCGTGGGGCCTCTCAAGGAATCTCCTGGGAGGAAACAGGGCCAGAAAAGGCAGGGAGAAGCCTCCGTGGGGCCTCTCAAGGAATCTCCTGGGAGGAAACAGGGCCGGAAAAGGCAGGGAGAAGCCTCTGTGGGGCCTCTCTAGGAATCTCCTGGGAGGAAACAGGGCCTCCACCCTCCCTGTGGTTTCCCCAATCGCATGCATTATTTGCTTTTACATTGATTCTTAGGGGGAAAATTGCTTCTTCTTACAAACTTTTCCACTTAAGAACCTGGTCACCGAACGAATTAAGTTCGTAAGTGGAGGTACCGTTGTATGTTGAGAGGCTGATTTTCAGCAAGATGGATTGTATGATGCAACGTAGATCTGAAAAATTAATGCAGCCACCGAGGCCGCGTGTTTGACAAGGGGTGAAAACGGAGTGAACGATTGCAAGTCATCGTCAATGACAAGAAATTAGAAGCAGGAGATGAATTTGTATACCTTGGTCAAATGTTTGCTAAAGATGGGGGAAGAGATGGAGACATTTATAAGACTTGTAAACCAGGGACATTTATTGAAAGAAGTGAAAACAGGCATGTGCCTGCCTCTGCTGGGTGGCTCTGAGAATTGGAGCCAGCAGGAAAAAACTTCAGAGCAAATTGAACTTGGTGAAAATACCGTACTTTTCAGAGTATAAGACGCACCTTAGTTTTGGGGCAGGAAAATAAAGGGGGGGGGGAATCTGCCTTCCAGGTATTCATCAGGCCAGCTATTCTATTCTATTCTGTCCTGTCCTGTCCTGTCCTATTCTATTCTATTCTATTCTATTCTATTCTATTCTATTCTACTCTACGTTCTATTCTATTCTATTCTACTCTACTCTACGTTCTATTCTACTCTACTCTACTCTAATCTACTCTACATTCTATTCTATTCTACTCTACTCTACATTCTATTCTATTCTACTCTATTCTACTCTACATTCTATTCTATTCTATTCTATTCTACTCTACATTCTATTCTATTCTACTCTACATTCCTTTCTATTCTACATTCTATTCTATTCTACTCTACCCTACTCTACTCTATATCCTATCCTATTCTACCCTACCCTACCCTACTCTACTCTACTCTATATCCTAGCCTATTCTATCCTACCCCTACCCTACCCTACCCTATATACTCTATATCCTATCCTATTCTACCCTACCCTACCCTACTCTACTCTACTCTATATCCTATCCTATTCTACCCTACCCCTACCCTACCCTACTCTACTCTATATCCTATCCTATTCTACCCTACCCCTACCCTACCCTACTCTACTCTATATCCTATTCTACCCTACCCCTACCCTACCCTACTCTACTCTACTCTATATCCTATCCTATTCTATCCTACCCCTACCCTACCCTACTCTACTCTACTCTATATCCTATCCTATCCTACCCTACTCCTACCCTACCCTACTCTACTCTATATCCTATCCTATTCTACCCTACCCCTACCCTACCCTACCCTACCCTACTCTACTCTACTTTACATTCTGTTTTATTCTGCTCTGCTCTGCTCTGCTGTTCTCTACTTTACATTCTATTCTACTCTACTCTATTTTTCTAACTGCATCTCCACAATCTGCATATTACCCACCCCAAATAGTGGGTAACAGTGCTATCGATTTTTATGTCTGCATTAACAACGATGGAGACTTGTCTTTCACTGACTGATTACACTGAACGGTGTAGTGCTTGGATACTGAATGGGGTAGGGTCTGTTGGCCTGTGATTCTTTCTCTTTTTTACCACATTGATTTAAACGAATTTAAAATCCCCATCGGGATCTTGCTTATGTCCTTCTCAGGAAACCCAGAAAAAAAAGAGAGAACTGATAAACTGGGTTAATTGCCAAGTGCTGCCTGGGACTTTTGACACAAAGGAATTGCGTTGGAAGATGAAGCAAAGTTTGCTTTGGGTCACCAAAAGTAGCGACTGAAATGTGCGGAGAATTCATCCCCGAAGAACAGCAGGTGACCTTGTAGGATTGACACTCCGCCATCTTGTTTTTCCTCCATCTTGTGAGGATTTACACACAGCTGTGTGACCTGGAGGTCCTAAACCCCACAAAAGTCTTTTTTGGACTCTTTAATTCCTTTCCTGATATGGGCTCCAAAATCTAACGGGAAGGAAGACAGGAATGAAGTAAGGATGGGGGGAAATCTTGCTAATTCTATTTAGCCGACTTTGTTCAATTTCAAAGCCATGCAGATGGTTTTTGAGATCATTGATTACTGTGGTCAACACAAAAAAAATCATCAGCAAAGGTAATAGGTCTGTTTTATGGAGTTTGATGTGCTGATTCCACAAATATGCTTAGTTTTGCTCTATCACATAAAGTTTCTGATATACAGTGTTCCCTCAATTTTCGCGGGTTCAAACTTCGTGAATAGCCTATACCACGGTTTTTCAAAAAATATTAATTAAAAAATACTTCGCGGTTTTTTTCTATACCACGTTTTCCCCACCTGATGACGTCATACGCCATCGCCAAACTAATAAATTTTGCAAATAAATAACAAAAAAAATTATTGTTAATAAATAATTATGTTTATAAATATCAGGATCTTTAAGTGTCTTATTCAATGGTGAGTACCAGTAATAATGGTGAATAAATGGTTGTTAATGGAATGGGAAGTGGTAATTTAGGGGTTTAAAGTGTTAAGGGATGGCTTGTGATACTGTCCATAGCC
Source organism: Erythrolamprus reginae (assembly GCF_031021105.1). Lineage (NCBI taxonomy): Eukaryota > Metazoa > Chordata > Lepidosauria > Squamata > Dipsadidae > Erythrolamprus > Erythrolamprus reginae. Next base: position 416,376,857 of record NC_091950.1, on the reverse strand, counting down.
AAAAATAGTGTATTTACTTCGCATCTCTACTTCGCGGAAATTCAACTTTCGCGGGTGGTCTCAGAACGCATCCCCCACGAAAATCGAGGGAACAGTGTAGAAGCATTTTTGTAATTACATAATTGCTACATTTTCTTTTTTAAATTTTTTTTATTTGATTGAAAAATCAAATGTATGTGGTAATTACTGTTTTCTTAATGTCGTCAGTATAGAAACATAGAAGATTGACAGCAGAAAAAGACCTCATGGTCCATCTAGTCTGCTCTTATACTATTTCCTGTATTTTATCTTAGGATGGATATATGTTTATCCCAGGCATGTTTAAATTCAGTTACTGCAGGTTTACCAACCACGTCTGCTGGAAGTTTGTTCCAAGCATCTACTACTCTTTCAGTAAAATAATATTTTCCCACGTTGCTTTTGATCTTTTCCCCAATTAACCTCAGATTGTGCCCCCTTGTTCTTGTGTTTGCTTTCCTATTAAAAGCACTTCCCTCCTGAACCTTATTTAACCCTTTCACATATTTAAATGTTTCGATCACGTCCCCCCTTTCCCTTCTGTCCTCCAAACTATACAGATTGAGTTCATGAAGTCTTTCCTAATAAGTTTTATGCTGAAGACCTTCCACCATTTTTGTAGCCCGTCTTTGGACCCGTTCAATTTGATCGATATCTTTTTGTAGGTGAGGTCTCCAGAACTGAACACAGTATTCCAAATATCTTATTCCTTATTCCTTATATGTAGGGTCTCCTGCTTCGGTTGGGTTTGGACTAGATGACCTACAAGGTCCCTTCTGACTCTGTTAATCTGTTAATTCGTTTTGATTGATGTATCAATCAAAACAAATTATGTTGGACCATTTTAGTGTCCATTGTAAATGTCATACAGTATTTGTGTTGGTTCATGGACTTGAGTTTTTTGTGACTTTGCTCTTGGCTTAAGCCTTGGTCATTTACTGGTTGTCCTTCATGAAATGACCCCAGAAGTCACCTTCAATGCCTCTGCCTTCATGGCAGGCTACCCAAGCATCACACGAAGCAACCGTATGACCAAGAAGAAATAGTTTCCTAGCTCAGGAACCCTTCAAAATCCGAGAATGAATCCATTCCTCCTCCTTATTTCACCTCCGATTCTCTTAAATCTACATCTAAATCTTAAGGAACATCTCCTGGCCTCAGGACGGTCCTTTACTAAAGTCTTCGGATCTAATATTGTCCCTTTTTGTAACCAGAAACGTGTGACAATTTGTATGTGTACCTTATGAATGGCATGTTCCTATCCTCCGGCGTTTTGCATTGAAATTCTGTACACTGCCATCCTATTACACGTTCGCTAACTATAAACTGTTTGATTTATATTCATTAACTAGTTCCCGACATCACCAGTGGCATAACTTTAGCACCGGACAAGCTACGGTCGAGGGGAGAACCGAAATTCCAGTTAATTAAGGGGCTGTAATTGTTGTCCATACAAGTATCTTTAGGGCATGGGGTTTGGCAAATAATTTTTCATCGCCCCCCCCCCCCTTTCCCCTCCTCCTTCCTTCCCCTATCCTGCTGGCTTGCCAGCCCGACGACTTTGTCCAAGGCATAAATTACAAAAAACTCTTTTATTTTCCCGAAGTATGATTTGTAGGTGGGTTGGAAACAAAGAAATCTGGATTGTGTGCAATTGGCAAGGTAGGTAGGAATCATATTGGCTGGCACCATAGTTCCCTCTAAGCTGAGCAGTGAGCAATCGCTCACTTAAAAATCATCATCAACTCAGAGTTTTCCAAACCTGCCCAGAAGCCGAGAGGGAAAGAGTGAGAGGGAAGGAGAGAGAGAGGAAGAGAGGAAGAGAGAGAAACCGATAGAAAAAAGAGAGGAAGGAAAAGAGAAAGAAAAAGAATGGGAGTAAGGAAGAGAGAAAGAAAATCAAAATCTAGTTTGAAACTAGCTCAACTATTTAAGTGGCATTTTGATATTGATAGAGTTGCCCTATTATGAGCTCACTGTTATAGACACACAGTACAGTATTTTATTTTGAAATTCTCTGAGGCAAAACAGGGTGGGTTTTTTATTTGTTTGTTTCTTTGTTTCTTTGTTTGTTCATTCATTCGTTCGTTCGTTCGTTCGTTCATTCATTCATTCATTCATTTATTTATTTATTTATTTATTTATTTATTTATTTATTATTTACTTATTTATTTATTATTTCTGTGTCGCCCAGTCCCGAAGGGACTGCCGCTCAGACACTATACTTTTCTGCCCACCCCCTCAAAAAATTAGACGGAACACTGGCTGGCACTATTCAATTTATCGTATTTTTTGAGCATAGGACTCACCTTTTTCCTCCCTAAAAGAGGCTGAAAATTTGGGTGGGTCTTATACTCTGAATGTAGTTTCCCTCCCCCCCCCAGCCCTAACTAGCTGCTAACAATCTTCCCAGCTCTTACCTTGCAGGCTCTTTCATTGTTTCTCTCTGCAAAGAATGTTTTCCAAGCCCTAAATCTTTGCAGGGTTTTTTTTCATTGCTCTAGCTTGCTCCAAATAAGTTTCTTTTTTGGCAGTTCTGTGTTAGCAATAACTTCAGAAGAAACGGATTTAGGGGTAGTGATTTCGGACAGTCTCAAAATGGGTGAACAGTGCAGTCAGGCGGTAGGGAAAGCAAGTTGGATGCTTGGCTGCATAGCTAGAGGTATAACAAGCAGGAAGAGTAAGATTATGATCCCTCTATATACAGTGCTGGTGAGACCACATTTGGAATACTGTGTTCAGTTCTGGAGACCTCACCTACAAAAAGATATTGACAAAATTGAACGGGTCCAAAGACGGGCTACAAGAATGGTGGAAGGTCTTAAGCATAAAACGTATCAGGAAAGACTTCATGAACTCAATCTGTATAGTCTGGAGGACAGAAGGAAAAGGGGGGACATGATCAAAACATTTAAATATGTTAAGGTCCAGGAGGGAAGTGTTTTTAATAGGAAAGTGAACACAAAAACAAGGGGACACAATCTGAAGTTAGTTGGGGGAAAGATCAAAAGCAACATGAGAAAATATTATTTTACTGAAAGAGTAGTAGATGCTTGGAACAAACTTCCAGCAGACATGGTAGATAAATCCACAGTCACTGAATTGAAACATGCCTGGGATAAACATAGATCCATCCTAAGATAAAATACAGAAAATAGTATAAGGGCAGACTAGATGGACCATGAGGTCTTTTTCTGCTGTCAGTCTTCTATGTTTCTATGTTTCTTTCCAGTCCTAACCAGGTGCTAACAATTTCCCACCTCTTAGCGGCTTGCAAGCTCTTTTATTTTTACTCTTTGTGAGGAATATTTTCCAAGCCCTAAGACTTTGTAGGGATTCCCCCCCCCCATTCTCTACTCTCTCCAAATAAGTTTCTTTCCAGCCCTAACCAGGTGCTAACCATGTTCCCAGCTCTTACCGGATTGCAAGATCTTTCACTGTTACTCTCTGCAAAGAATGTTTTCCAAGCCCTAAGCCTTTGCATGGTTTTTTCCATTGCTCTACTTGGTCTGAATGTTTCTTTCCAGGTGCTAATGATGTTCCCAGCTCTTACTGGCTTGCAAGCTCTTTCATTGTTACTCTCTCTGAATAAATTTTTTTTAAGCCCTAACCACGGATTAAAATAATGTGCTGGCTAAGGACGCTAGCCAGATGAATACCTGGTAAGCAGATTCTTTTCCCTATTTCTCTCCTCCAAAACTAAGGTGCGTCTTATACTCCGGTGCGTCTTATACTCCGAAAAATATGGTAAATCGCAGAAATATTGGACAGAGGGGAGTTCAGAGAATTATAAGTAGTCCACGATTTAACAGCGGTTCCTTTAATGACAGTTTGAAGTTAGATGGCACTGAAAAAAAGTAATTTATGACCATTTTTCATACTTACCCTGTTTCCCCGATAGTAAGACACCCCCGATTGTAAGACGTATCGGGGGTTTCAGGGGGGTCGGCTAATATAAGCCGTACCCCGAAAGTAAGACATATGTCTTACTTTCGGGGAAACACGGGGGGTATTGCCGCCTCCCTCTCATCTAGCTGCGCGCCGCCTCCTGCCCACGTCCGCACCATCCCCCTCTCCATACGTCGCCGCGCCGTCCCCTGCACTTGTCACTGCCGCCTCTGCAAATTTACTCGGGCACGTCCCTACTCCAAAGAAACCTCCCCCCCCCCGCCCGTCACAGAAGGTAAAACATATGTCTTACTTTCGGGGAAACACGGGGGTATTGCCGCCTCCCTCTCATCTAGCTGCGCGCCGCCTCCTGCCCACGTCCCCCCCCTCCATACGTCACCGCGTCTGCCGCCTCCGTCTGATCCAAATGAGCGCCGCCTCCTGCCCACGCCTGCGCCGTCCCCCTCTCCATACGTCACCGCGCCGTCCCCTGCACTTGTCACTGCCGCCTCTGCAAATTTACTCGGGCACGTCCCTACTCCAAAGAAACCCCCCCCCCCGCCCGTCACAGAAGGTAAAATGCATATACACTAAAAAAACACATTTTACACAGTTTTTTTAGCTGTCAGTGCCCCTTTAACAATATAAGACATACCCCGAAAGTAAGACATAGTGGGGCTTTTGGGGATAAAAAGAAAGTAAGACACTGTCTTACTTTCGGGGAAACACGGTAAAACCGTTGCAGCATCTCCAATGTGTTCAAAATTCAGACGTTTGGCAATAGCCCCATATTTATGATGACCACAGTATCCTGGGGGGTCATGGGATCACCTTTAATGACCTTCTGACAAAATCAACAGGAAAGCCAGGTTTATTTAACAACCGAGTTACTAACTTACCAACTGCAGTGAATCACTGAACCACCATGGCGAGAAACGTTGTAAAATCTCCCTTAAGGACTGTCTTTCACTTAGCAACGGGAATTTTGGGCTCAACTGGTGGTTCTTAAGTCAAGGATTACGTGGGAAAATGCTGGAATGCTTAGGATGGACCAGTCTATAGATCATGTAAATAACCATTCAATCTAGAAATTCAGTGAATGATCTAGGCATTTCTTTTGAAAAATTTCTAAAGAGGGTTAATTATCTTTTTGTTTTAGCAAAAAAGAGAAAGAAAGAAAGAAAGAAAGAAAGAAGGAAGGAAGGAAGGAAGGAGGGAAGAAGAAGGAAGGAAGGAAGAAGAAAGAAGGAAGGAAGAAGAAAGAAAGAAGGGAGGAAGGGAGGGAGGAAGAAGAAAGAAGGAAGGAAGGAAGGAAGGAAAGAAAGAAAGAAAGAAAGAAAGGAGGGAGGGAGGGAAAATAAGAGAAGGAAGAAAGGAGAGAGAAAGAGGGAAGGGAAATAATAAATAAATAGAAGAAAAGAGAGAGAGAGAAGGAATGAAGGAGACAGAGGGAAGGAAAAAAGAAAGAGAGAAGAAAGGAAGGAGAAAGGAAGGAAGGAAAGAAAGAAAGAAAGCTGAATGGATGGAAGGAAGGAAGGAGAAAAAGAGAAGGGAAATAATAAATAGGAGAAAAAAGAAAGAGAGAGAGAAGGAAGGAAGGATGGAAGGAAGGAGAAAGAAGAAGAAGAAGAGAGAGAGAAGGAATGAAGGGGAAAGAGGGAAGGAAAATAATAAATAGGAAAAAAGAAAGAGAGAAGGAAGGGAGGGAGGAAGGGAGGGAGGGAGGAGAAAGGAAGGAAAGAAAGAAGGATGAATGGATGGAGGGAAGGAAGGAAAGAGAAAGAGGGAAGGGAAATAATAAATAGGAGAAAAAAGAAAGAGAGAGAGAAGGAAGGAAGGAAGGAAGGAAGGAGGATTTGGTGGCACTTGAAAGGCTAACCAATTTCATTTTATTATCTCATCAGGTTTTGTGGGTTCCAATCCACTTCCTTAGATATATGAATATCTCTAAACGCCAAAATTATTTTGCCTCTTTATCCCTGACCTCTCTCCTTCCCTCGTTCCATCTCTTCCTTCTTCTTTCCAAGAGCTGAACATACATAAACGTTTCTTTTCTCGGGAGCCCTAATCCATGAAATCTGATATACGATAATAAATTAAAATGGGTTCGTCTTAACTGAGGCCTCAGGATTTCACCGAAGCCCTTCCCAAATGCCGGCATGAAGATCGGGAGAGTCTTTAATCCTTGAGGAGGGGCTTGTTTTAAGAAAGATTTGAGGCAAGGGTGTCCCGAGAGCTGCTCTTTTGTGAAACAGAGACACCCTCCGACTTAACATTTAATGATCATCAGGCAGGGGTTCCTACTTATTAAAGAGGATAATTATCTTTTTGCTTTAGCGAAACAGGGAAAGAAGGAAAGAAGGAAAGAAGGAAAGAAGGAAGGAAGGAAGGAAAGAAGGAAAGAAGGAAAGAAGGAAGGAAGGAAGGAAGGAAAGAAGGAAAGAAGGAAGGAAGGAAGGAAGGAAAGAAAGAAGGAAGGAAGGAAGGAAAGAAAAAAAGAAGAAAGAAAAATAAAGAGAGAGGGAGAGAAAGAAAGAAAGAAGGAAAGAAGGAAGGAAGGAAAGAAAGAAGAAAGAAAGAAAAAGAAAGAGAGAGGGAGAGAAAGAGAGAAAGAAGGAAGGAAGGAAGGAAGGAGAGAGAAAGAGGGAAGGGAAATAATAAATAAATAGAAGAAAAGAGAGAAAGAGAAAACTTACTGCCACTATCTGTGTGAAGCGCATGAATCGGCACATGCACATGCGTCCGAACAACATTTGGCTTCTGCACATGCGCAGGAAACAAAAATTTTTGAGAGCCTGCGCAGCCATGCAAGATTTCAGCTAGGTTTTTTTGCTTCTGCGCACACGTGGAAGGAAAAAATATCACCAAAATCTCATATGTGCTTGTGTTCCCTTGTGAGATTTTGCATCCTGAGAATGTTCAGAAGCCAAATCTCATTCGGGCGCACGTGCCCACCAATAAAGGGCTGCAAAATTTTTCACTACCATACAGTGGGCTTGGCTTATTTTGTGGGTGCGGCTTTCTGGCCATGTGACCAGGTGGGAGTGCCTTGACGATCATGTGACTGGGGGTGGCTTAAAGGTCATGTGACTGGGTTAAACTTGACGTCACTCACGTCAATGGTCAGGATTAGGGTTAGGATGCCTGGCCTCTCCTTGCCTCAAAGAGATACAATTTCCCTCTCTATTTACTATTATTATTACTGAACATCCAAAATACTGTATAAGTATAAGCACTATTGCTAGTACTAAGGTTGTAAAGATATATTTTAAAAGGAATTATTCTATTAATTGACTCGACTACTGTAACGCTCTCTACATGGGGCTACCTTTGAAAAGTGTTCGGAAACTCCAGATCGTGCAGAATGCAGCTGCGAGAGCTATCATGGGCTTTCCTAAATATGTCCATGTTACACCAACACTCCACAGTCTGCACTGGTTGCCGATCGGTTTCCGGTCACAATTCAAAGTGTTGGTTATGACCTATAAAGCCCTTCATGGCATTGGACCAGAATATCTCCGGGACCGCCTTCTGCTGCACAAATCCCAGCGACCAGTTAGGTCCCACAGAGTTGGCCTTCTCCAGGTCCCGTCGACTAAACAATGTCGTTTGGCGGGTCCCAGGGGAAGAGCCTTCTCCGTGGCAGCCCTGACCCTATGGGACCAACTCCCCCCAGATATCAGAGTTACCCCCACCCTCCTTGCCTTTCGTAAACTCTTAAAAACCCACTTCTGTCGTCAGGCATGGGGGAATTGAAATATTCCCTTCCCCTAGGCTTATAAAATTTATATATGGTATGACTGTATGTATGACTGATCTCTTAAATTGGGGTTTTTAGTTTTTTTAATATTAGATTTGTTTACATTGTCTTTTTATTGTTGTTAGCCACATATAAGTCCAATTAATAAATACATAATAAATAAAATGGGGCAAAACTCACTTAACAACTGCCTTGAGACGGGTCGCCCATTTAAAGAAGATGGGATAGCCTGGCAGATGTTTTTCATATTTGATGGGCATAGTCTGATTTCTTCAGTATCATTGACGGAAGAATCAATGCATGACAAACAGTAGTGGTGATAGCAAGTCTCTTTAAAAGATTCCTCTCTTGATATTAAACCTCTCCCAATCTATCACCATTGACCGGCAACTGTGTCTTCCCTTGGGTCATTGATCTTCGCACAAATCTACTGATGTTGGTTCCTCTTATTTCTAAGGCAGTCAATTATCCAGTGGTGTATCCGGGAGTCAAATGCCTTCTGGTCATCAATCCAAGCTACCATTCAATGTGAGTTTTTTTCTCTCTTGCAGCTTTCCAAAAATCACCTTGTCATAGAAACATAGAAGATTGACGGCAGAAAAAGACCTGATGATCCATCTAGTCTGCCCTTATACTATTTCCTGTATTTTATCTTACAATGGATCTATGTTTATCCCAGGCATGTTTAAATTCAGTTACTGTGGATTTATCAACCACGTCTGCTGGAAGTTTGTTCCAAGGATCTACTACTCATTTAGGAACTGATTGTCTACGGATCGTGTCAATTTAGGTTCCAATCTTTCATGCCTCCGCTGATGAGAGGATCTGGACGGTGGAGCCTCAGCCGCCTTTCAGGCTTGCTTCTTGGTGTCCCTGGAGCCTCCAACTGCCCGCCACACACTCTCCCAACCCTCTGAAAGGGTCCAAAGATGGGCTACAAAAATGGTGGGAGGTCTTAAGCATAAAACTTACCAGGAAAGACTTCATGAACTCAATCTCTATAGTCTGGAGGACGGAAGGGAAAGGGGGGGGGCATGACTGAAACATTTAAATATGTTCAAGGGTTAAATAAGGTTCAGATTATTATTATTATTATTATTATTATTATTATTATTATTATTATTATGTCAATACAACACAATGCAAACGAGATCACTATGATCACCATCAGTCGGGCGCTTCCCAAGCACCTAGGACTGCGTGATGTAGGGGCGAATTATGTTTGCCGATCGCAGTAAAGCGGCCTTTTGCAACAATTATTATTATTATTATTATTATTACTGTTGTTGTTGTTGTTGTTGTTGTTAGTGTTAGTGTTAGTGTTAGTATTGTTAGTATTGTTAGTATTGTTAGTATTGTTAGTATTGTTAGTATTGTTAGTATTATTAGTATTAGTATTATTAGTTTTATTAGTATTATTATTAATATGGTATGATAATCTACATCGTTTACAGACCGGACGTTGATTGGCTAAACCGCGCCCGGGAAATTCAAACAAATGTCAAAGCCACGCCTACAAGGAAAAAATCCTTTAAAAAGCAAAACCCTAGCCGCGCCTGTTAACTTTTATCGCAAACTACAATTGTACACTTTGTTGCACATTCTGTTACACACGACCCGATTCCTAATAAAGAAGAATCAGGCGACCTCGTATCTTGGAACTTATTCTCGAATTTAACATTTTCTTTTTTGTATTTTGTTTTTAAAGTTTAAAATTATTTTTTTTTTTAAAAGAAAATCATTCACCAATGGAACAGCTTGCTTTCTAAAATTATAGGTGCTCCATTACTGGAGATTTTCTAGTAAAAATTAGGCAGCCATTTGTGCAGAATGGTATAAAACAGGGGTGTCAAACTTACAGAGGCCAGATCAGCCTGCAGAATGCTTAGATTTGGCCCATGGGCCTACCAGCAAAGGGCCGGCCCATGGTGCCTCTGCTAGTGAAAGGGAGCTCGGCGAAGCCGCACACCACTCTCCCAAGTTCAATTTTTGCTGGCAGAGGGCTGCAGGAGGCTTTTGCAGCTGAAAAGAGAACCAGGAGGGCCAACGCGGCTAAAAATGGAGCCTCGATGAGTGATATCGAGTTGGCCACTCCTACCCTGGCCAAGGCCACCCACTCACACACACACACAACCAAGGTCAGACACAACCTTGATGCAGCCCTCAATGAAATCCAATTTGACATCCCAGGTATAGAATGTCCTGACTGAGAAGAGGGTTAGACTAGAAGATCTCCCAGATCCCTTCCAACTCTGATATTTTGTGGAAGGTCTTAAGCATATCAGGAAAGACTCCATGAACTCCATCTGTATAGTCTGGAGGACAGAAGGGAAAGGGGGGACATGATCGAAACATTTAAATATGTTAAAGGGTTAAATAAGGTTCAGGAGGGAAGTGTTTTTAATAGGAAAGTGAACACAAAAACAAGGGGGCACAATCTGAGGTTATTGGGGGAAAGATCAGAAGCAACGCGTGAAAATATTATTTTACTGAAAGAGTAGTAGATGCTTGGAACAAACTTCCAGCAGACGTGGTTGGTAACTGAATTTTAAACATGCCTAGGATAAACATATATCCATCCTAAGATAAAATACAAGAAATAGTATAAGGGCAGACTAGATGGACAATGAGGTCTTTTTCTGCCGTTAATCTTCTATGTTTCTATGTTTCCATGTAATAATACAATAAGCAGAAAGCAGCTGATAAATATATAAACATGGAGAAAGATGAGACTGTATATCATTTGATGTCCTTCTTCAATCTTACAGGATGCGCAAACGCAGATGAAACGTTCTCTTCGCCCAACGACTTTGGTAACCGAGTAGATGATGCATGGAACTCACTACCAGACTCTGTAGCATCATCACCTAACCCCAAAAACTTTACCCTTAGACTCTCCACTGTTGACCTCTTCCCGATTCCTAAGGGGCATGCATAAGATTCAAAGTGTTGGTTATGACCTATAAAGCCCTTCAAGTCACCGGATCAGATTATCTCCGGGACCGCCTTCTGCTGCACGAATCCCAGCGACCAGTTAGGTCCCACAGAGTGGGCCTTCTCCGGGTCCCGTCAACTAAACAATGTTGCTTGGTGAGACCCAGGGGAAGAGCCTTCTGTGTCACGGCCCCAGCCCTCTGGAACCAACTCCCCCCAGAGATTAGAATTGCCCCCACCCTCCTTGCCTTTTGTAAGCTCCTTAAAACCCACCTCTGCCGCCAGGCATGGAGGAATTGAGATACTCTTTCCCCCTAGGCCTTTACAATTTTATGCATGGTATGTCTGTATGTATGTTTGGTTTTATAATAAGGGTTTTTTAACTGTTTTAGTATTGGATTATTATTATGTGCTGTTTTATTGCTGTTGTTAGCCGCCCCGAGTCTGCAGAGAGGGGCGGCATACAAATCCAATAAATAGATGGATAGATGGATAGATAGATAGATAGATAGATAGATAGATAGATAGATAGATAGGATAGGATAGGATAGGATAGGATAGGATAGGATAGGATAGGATAGATAGATAGATAGATAGATAGATAGATAGGATAGGATAGGATAGGATAGATAGATAGATAGGATAGGATAGGATAGGATAGGATAGATAGATAGATAGATAGATAGATAGATAGATAGATAGATAGATAGATAGATAGGATAGGATAGGATAGGATAGGATAGATAGATAGATAGATAGGATAGGATAGGATAAGATAGATAGGATAGGATAGGATAGGATAGGATAGATAGATAGATAGATAGATAGATAGATAGATAGATAGATAGGATAGGATAGGATAGGATAGGATAGGATAGGATAGATAGATAGATAGATAGATAGATAGATAGATAGATAGATAGATAGATAGATAGGATAGGATAGGATAGGATAGGATAAGATAGATAGATAGATAGATAGATAGATAGATAGATAGATAGATAGGATAGGATAGGATAGGATAAGATAGATAGATAGATAGATAGATAGATAGATAGATAGATAGATAGATAGATAGATAGGATAGGATAGGATAGGATAGGATAGGATAGGATAGATAGATAGATAGATAGATAGATAGATAGATAGATAGATAGGATAGGATAGGATAGGATAGGATAGGATAGGATAGGATAGGATAGATAGATAGATAGATAGATAGATAGATAGATAGATAGATAGATAGATAGGATAGGATAGGATAGATAGATAGATAGATAGATAGATAGATAGATAGATAGATAGATAGATAGATAGGATAGGATAGGATAGGATAGATAGATAGATAGATAGATAGATAGATAGATAGATAGATAGATAGATAGGATAGGATAGGATAGGATAAGATAGATAGATAGGATAGGATAGGATAGGATAGGATAGGATAGATAGATAGATAGATAGATAGATAGATAGATAGATAGATAGATAGATAGATAGATAGATAGGATAGGATAGGATAGATAGCTAGGATAGGATAGGATAGGATAGGATAGGATAGATAGATAGATAGATAGATAGATAGATAGATAGATAGATAGATAGATAGATAGGATAGGATAGGATAGGATGGAAGGATGGATGGATGGATGGATGGATGGATAGATAGATAGATAGATAGATAGATAGATAGATAGATAGGATAGGATAGGATAGGATAGATAGATAGATAGATAGATAGATAGATAGATAGATAGATAGATAGATAGATAGAAAAATAGATAGATAACTAAATAAATAATAAATGCACCAGAGTGCCTTCCATCCCATGTCCTAATGTTTCTCTTTTACTGGTATCATGTATATAAATATTATTATATCATTGTATACCACCAATACGTACTTGACAAAATAAATAAATAAAATAAATAAATAAATGAAGCAGGAGACCTTGCATCAGTGATGGGTTGCTCCCGATTTGGCCTGGTTCAGCGAACCGGTAGCAGCGGGATTTACAACCCACGACTGCCCTGCATAGCTAATCAGCCCGCCATTCAATGGTTAGTAATGAGCAAAGAGGAACTGTGATCATTTGGAGCCGTAGATAGTATCCTGCTGGGGTTGAGTCAGCTTGTACGAACCGCAGGGTAGTAATGAGGGAGGAGGCCCATATTGGCCTGCAAAGTATAATTATATATATATATAAAAAAAACACCAGCTCTTCACTCGGTGGTTAAGGCACTTGAGTCCTTGCCTTTCTCCTGTTTTCTCTGCCAGCCCTCGCCTGCTCCTCTTCCTCCTCTCGGATTAATCATCATATTTCCCAGTCATTTCTAGACAGAAGTGTCGGATGCCACGGAATGACAAACAAATCCATCAGAATTAGCCAGGATGCCTTGATTCCATTTCAGTCGTAGAAACATAGAAACATAAAAGATTGACGGGATAAACATCTATCCATCCTAAGATAAAATACAGGAAAAAGTATAAGGGCAGACTAGATGGACCATGAGGTCTTTTTCTGCCGTCAATCTTCTATGTTTCTATGTATCCCAGTGACCGATCAAAGCCCACAGAGTCAAAATATGTCAAAGGGTTAAATAAGGTCCATGAGGGAAGTGTTTTTAATAGGAAAGTGAACACAAGAACAAGGGGACACAATCTGAAGTTAGTTGGGGGAAAGATCAAAAGCAGCATGAGAAAATATTATTCTACTGAAAAAGTAGTAGATCCTTGGAACAAACTTCCAGCAGACGTGGTTGGTAAATCCACAGTAACTGAATTTAAACATGCCTGGGATAAACATATATCCATCCTAAGATAAAATACAGGACAAAGTATAAGGGCAGACTAGATGGACCATGAGGTCTTTTTCTGCCGTCAATCTTCTATGTTTCTATGTTTCCTTATGATTTATATTGTGTTCTGCCGGGCTCTCTGGTCGGAGCCTCCCGAAAACTCAAGGGTACAAATTTCAGACACACACACACACGTTTGAAAATTCAAAACAATGTTCTTTACCCCAAAAGTCAAAATAAACTAAGCACTCTTTTTGTATTGCAAAGAGCACTCGTCCCAAAACAACCGGGTAGTCTGTACAATTTCCCTTAAGCAGTCATTAAGTACTTAGCTAGCAGCTATGAAGAAACTTCACACCCCTTCTTCTTCCAGCGAAGTGAGACACACACACACACACACACACGTTGCTCTGCTTTGTTTTCAAAGGCGTGAAAAATCAACAAGCAAAGTCCAGAAAACAGCAACCCAGGATTCCTGATGCGATCAGATACTCTTTCACAAGGGCCAAACCCACACGCTGCTATTTATAGCAGCAGCCCTAATTACTGGAGCCACACCCAACCACAGGTGGCCTCATTTTCTCTTGTAATAATACTTCAGTTGTTGTCTCCTATGCATCCCTCTACACATGCGTGGATGTATCATTAATTCTTGTTCAGAATCCAAAGATGATACAGATGATTAATCTCCTCCTGGGCTGTCTGCCAAACTCTCCTCCTCCCTGTCACTCATGCTGCCTTGGTCAGAGGAGGCTTCATCGGCAGATTCCATCGGGAGCAAAACAGGCCTGCGGCATGTGGATGTCTCCCCCACACCCACCTGCACATTCCTTGGGGCAGGAGCTGGGCCAGAGCTAACCACAACATATTCATTGTTTCTTGATTGCCTATTTGACCCCTATGACAATCATTAAGTGTTGTACCACATGATTCTTGACAAATGTATCTTTTCTTTTATGTACATTGAGAGCATATGCACCAAAGACAAATTCCTTGTGTGTCCAATCACACTTGGCCAATAAAAGAATTCTATTTCAGCTTCAGGAATTAATGCAGTGTTTTTCAAGCAGGGTTCCATCAGAAATCTGACGACACCAAAGGGTTCCCTTGAAGAAAAAAGGTTGAAAAACACTGGTCTATTCCAAAGTTGGGTTCATCCAATTCACCAAGCGCATCTGTTCTGTCGGGCTCTCTGGCAGAATCCTCCCAAAAATTCACAGGTACAAATTTCAGACACACACACGTTTGAAAATTCAAAACAATGTTCTTTATCATGAAAATTCACTTAAACCAAGCCCTCTTTTGGTATATCAAAGAGCCCTCATCTCCAAACAAACTGGTAATTTGTACAAGTCCCTTATCAGTTCTGTGATACTTAGCTTGCGGCTGTGAGGCAATTCACAGTCCTTCTTCTTCCACAAAGTGAAACACACTTTGCTCTGGTTTAGTTTCAAAGTGGGGAAAAATCAGCACACAAAAGGTCAAAGTCAGTAAAGCAGTCACGAAACACAACGATCAGATAATCCTCCACAATGGCCAAACCCACAGGCTGCTATTTATAGCAGCCTGACTAATCACCACAGCCCCACCCAACCACAGGTGGCCTCATTTTCTTTGATAATAATCTCTCAGTTGTTGCTGCCTATACATCGCTCTCCTCATGCGTGGCTGTATCATTAACTCTTGTTCTGAATCCAAGGAGGAGCTAGATAATTGATCTCCTTCTGAGCTGTCTGCCACACTCTCCTCCCCCCTGTCACTCATGTCTTCTTGGTCAAAGGAGCCTTCATCAGCAGCTTCCACCAGGGACAAAACAGGTCTGCAGCATGTGGATGTCTCCTCCACATCCACAGTCCTTGGGGCAGTAGCAGGGCCAGAGCTAACCACAACAGCATCCCAGACAAATGATGTCCCGACCCCTGTTTGAAAATCTCCAGAACGTCAGAACTCACCATTGCAAACGAAGCTCTGAAGCCAATACAGTATAAAAAGGTGTCATCAATTAACCGGTGATTGCTTTGAGAAAAGTCATAAAAATAATTGATTAGATTGCAGGAAGGTGGGGGTTTTTTCCCTTTCTTTTTAAACAGACCATCTGGTTCAGGGTTCAGGCCACAGTTCTGCCAGGCTACTGTTCAACGGGAAGCCACAAATAAACCTTTTCTCTGACGGTATTATTGCTCTACAGGGACATTTAAATCCTTCGAGATCCTGTGAACCTTTACTCCGGTGTAATTCACCTTCGGTTCAGTGGGGCTTACTACACAATTAGAAAGCAGGAAAAAGCTAATGATCTTCATCAGGTCTTTTTCTCTGAAATGTTATAGCGGTGTGTGTGTGTGTGTTGAACTAGAAGACCTCCAAGGTTGTTAAGGAGTGTGCAGAACCTTTCAGTTATCAAGGGCATGCACAGAGAAAAACTTGGGATTCCATCAGATATCCAGGAGATCTGAGTTGTTGTTGTTGTTGTTGTTGTTGTTGTTATTGCTATTGCTATTGTTATTGTTATTGTTATTGTTATTGTTATTGTTATTGTTATTGTTATTGTTGTTGTTGTTGTTGTTATTGTTGTTATTGTTGTTGTTGTTGTTATTATTATTATTATTATTATTATTATTATTATTATTATTATTTCAGTACAACACAGCAAACGAGATCACTATGCTGGATTTCGTATTTCATCACCAGTCGGGCACTTCCCAAGCACCTAGGACTGCATGATGTAGCAGCGAATTATGTTTGCCGATCCCAGTAAAGCGGCCTTTTGCAATTGACAGATGGAGATTTTGTCAATTCCGATGGTTTTCAAATGTCTGCTGAGATCCTTTGGCACTGCGCCCAGCGTGCCAAGTACCACTGGGACCACTTTCACGGGCTTATGCCAGAGTCGTTGCAGCTCGATTTTTAGATATTCGTATTTCACTAATTTCTCTAGCTGCTTCTCCTCAATCCTGCTGTCTCCTGGGATTGCGATGTCGATGATCCATACTTTCTTTTTCTCCACGATCACAATGTCTGGTGTGTTATGCTTCAGAATTCGGTCAATCTGAAGTCGGAAGTCCCACAGTAGTTTTGCTTGCTCATTTTCGACCACTTTTTCGGGCTTAGTTTTTTGCCACTGGTAAATGGTAGTTCCGGCACAAGTTCCAGTGGATCATCTGTGCCACAGCATCATGTCTATGCTTGTAGTCAGTCTGTGCAATCTTTTTGCAGCAGCTGAGTATGTGATCGATTGTTTCATCTGTTTCTTTACAGAGTCTGCACTTTGGATCATCTGTTGATTTTTCATTATTATTATTATTATTATTTATTAGATTTGCATGCCGCCCCTCTCTGAAGACTCGGAGCGGCTCACAACAAGAATACAAAGTACAAATCCAATAATTAAGAACAGCAAAACAATTAAAACCCTTAATTTAAAAACACTCATACAACCCAAACAAACCAAACATAAAACAAAATGGCCAGGGGGAATCAATTTCCCCATGCCTAGTGGCAAAGTTTGGTTTTTAGGAGTTTGCGAAAGGCAAGGGGAGTGTAGGCAGTCCTAATCTCCAGGAGGAGCTGATTCCAGAGGGTCGGGGCTGCCACAGAGAAGGCTCTTCCCCTGGGTTCCACCAGGCGGCATTGTTTTGTCAACAGGACCCAGAGAAGGCTAACTCTGCGGGACCTAATCAGTAGCTGGGATTCATGCGGCAGAAGGTGGTCTCGGAGGTATTCTGGTCAGACACATTAAAGTGTATAAAATAGTGTTTACTTTAGTTCAGTAACTGAATTTAAACATGCCTGGGATAAACATATATCCATCCTAAGATAAACATATATGCATCCTAAGATAAAATACAGAAAATAGTATAAGGGCAGACTAGATGGACCATGAGGTCTTTTTCTGCCGTCAGACTTCTATGTTTCTATGTTTCTATGTTTAGAAATAGCACAGTCAAGCGAAGCAGCCCTTGTTAAGGCCACATTTGGAATACTGCATTTAGTTTTGGTTGCCACAATGCAAAAAGGATATTGAGACTCTCGAAAGAGTGCAGAGAAGAGCATCAAAGATGATTAGGGGACTAGAGGCTGAAACATATGAAGAATGGTTGCAGGAACTGGACATGGCTAGTTTAATGAAAAGAAGGAACAGGGGAGACATGGTAGCAGTGTTCCAGTATCTCAGAGGTTGCCACAAAGAAGAGGGAGTCAAGCTATTTTCCAAATCACCTGAGGGTAGGACAAGAAGCAATGGGTGGAAACTAAACAAGGAGAGAAGCAACTTAGAACTAAGGAGCAATTTCCTGACAGTCAGAATGGTTGATCAGTGGAACAGCTTGCCTCCAGAAGTTGTGAATGCCCCAACACTGGAAGTATTTAAGAAAATGTTGGATAACCATCTGTCTGAAGTAGCGTAGGGTTTCCTGTCTAAGAAGGGGGTTGGGCTAGAAAACCTCCAAGCTCCCTTCCAATTTTGTTGTAGTTTAGTTGTAGTAGTAGTAGTAGTAGTAGTAGTAGTAGTAGTAGTTCTTCTTCATCATCATCAGCCCCGAGTCATTAGCCGCCCCGAGTCTCCGGAGAGGGGCGGCATACAAATCCAATAAATAATAATAATCATCATCATCA
This sequence comes from Erythrolamprus reginae, assembly GCF_031021105.1. Lineage (NCBI taxonomy): Eukaryota > Metazoa > Chordata > Lepidosauria > Squamata > Dipsadidae > Erythrolamprus > Erythrolamprus reginae. The sequence continues at coordinate 416,358,848 of NC_091950.1, read as the reverse complement.
TTATATTATTATTAGTATTATTAGTATTATTAGTAGTATTAGTGTTATTAGTAGTATTAGTAGTATTAGTACTAGTACAAGTATTAGTGTTAGTATTATTATCTGGTCATATACATTCAAATCAGTCAATATCTCTCAATACAATAATAACATTACAAGCCTCTCTTTGTCTTTCATATCAGGCATACATTACAGCTTACAAATCACATCAAACTATCATCAAACACACAGAACTTACTATATCAATCACAGTGAATCAGCAGAAAGAACAGAGAGAGTAAAGAGAGAGAAAATCATGCTTTCTGGCTCCCTCTTATGGCAATTTGCAACACTACCTCATAAAGCTATAGTACTTCAATACATACAAACATTCATTGTTGGCTTGTTTATATATTGTCAACCCAACTGTTTGTATTCTATTCTATTCTATTCTATTCTATTTTCTATTCTGTTCTAGTCTAGTCTCTATAGACCTCCAATATGGTACACCCACAGCTTCTGGCTCTAAAAGGGAAAGGAAGGGAAGGGAAGAGAAGAGAAGAGAAGAGTAGAGAAAAAAGAGAGGAGAGAAGAAGAGAAGGGAAGGGAAGGGAAGAGAGGAGAGGAGAAAGAAGAGAAGAGAAGGGAGGAGAGGAGAGGAGAGGAGAGGAGAAAAGAAGAAAAGAGAAGAGAAGAGTAGGGAAGGGAAGAGAGGAGAGGAGAAGAGAGGAGAGGAGAAGAGAAAGAAGAGAAGGGAAGGGAAGGGAAGGGAAGGGAAGAGAAGAGAAGAGTAGAGAAGAGAAGAGAAAGAAGAGAGGAGAGGAGAAGAGAAAGAAGAGAAGAGAAGAGAAGGGAGGAGAGGAGAGGAGAAGAGAAAGAAGAGAGGAGAAGGGAGGAGAAGAGAAAGAAGAGAGGAGAAGAGAAGAGAAGAAAAGAGAAGAGAAGAGTAGGGAAGGGAAGGGAAGAGAGGAGAAGAGAAGGGAAGGGAAGAGAGGAGAGGAGAAGAGAAGAGAAAGAAGAGAGGAGAGGAGAAGAGAAAGAAGAGAAGAGAAGAGAAGGGAGGAGAGGAGAGGAGAAGAGAAAGAAGAGAGGAGAAGGGAGGAGAAGAGAAAGAAGAGAGGAGAAGAGAAGAGAAGAAAAGAGAAGAGAAGAGTAGGGAAGGGAAGGGAAGAGAGGAGAAGAGAAGGGAAGAGAGGAGAGGAGAAGAGAAGAGAAAGAAGAGAGGAGAGGAGAGGAGAAAGAAGAGAGGAAAGGAGATTGGACAGCCATTTGCCTGAAATGATATAGGACAGTGATGGCGAACCTTTTTTTTCCTGAGGTGCCAAAAGAGCGTGGGCACAAGCTATCGCTCATGCACGAGTGCTCACACCCATAATTCAATGCCTGGGAAGGGCAAAAACAGCTTATCCCGCCCCCGGGAGGTCCTCTGGAGGCCAGATACTGCCTATTTCCCAACTTCTGGTGGGCCCAGTAGGCTTGTGTTTCACCCTCCCTAGGCTCCAAAGGCTTCCCTGGAGCCAGGGCAGGGTAAAAACGCCCTCCCCCATTCCCTGGATGCTCTCTGGAAGCCAAAACCACCCTCTCAGAGCCTTTGTGCGAGCCAAAAATCAGCTGGCCGGCACACACATGCACATTGGAGCTGAGCTAGGGCAACGGCTTGCATGCCAGCAGATATGGTTCTGCGTGCCACCTGTGGTGCCCGTGCCACAGGTTCACCATCACTAATATAGGATCTCTTGCCTTAGCTAGGAGTCAGACTAGAAGACCTCCGAGGTCCCTTCCAACTCTGTATTCTATTATTCTAAGAGCTTGCACTCTGCGGGCAAATTGCCAAGTCCTAAGAGGAATTAAAACCCCGCAATCTACCTTCCAATTTCCCTTTCCCTTTATAGAAAGGTTGCCACTTTGGGCTCACCGACCGAAACGCAATCCTGTTTGTGACCGTTTCCTGGGTTGTTAGGTGGTGGAACTTTCATCTGACATGGGAATCTTGACATCCCGGCTGGCCTTCTCGCTTTTTCCAATTTTTCACTACATCAGTCATGAATAAATCACCCAAACCTATCAGATAGCTGCAAATAGGAAGCTGAGTGTAAGTATCAGTTCAGTGGTCAAAGAGTGCTTTTTAGGGGGGGTGGGGGGAACTGAAAAGCAGAGAGGCAAAGTTTGGCGGAGACCGGATGGACGTTTGCAAATGGAAAGGCTAGTGAGCTCATTAAGTTCGACATCCTGCTTGAAAATCTCTCCGCTTAGATTCGAAGAGAACTGCGTGTAAAGTTTTTATCTATCTATCTATCTATCTATCTATCTATCTATCTATCTATCTATCTATCTATCTATCTATCTATCTAACGGGTCCAAAGTCGGGCTACAAGAATGGTGGAAGGTCTTAAGCATAAAACGTATCAGGAAAGACTTCATGAACTCAATCTGTATAGTCTGGAGGACAGAAGGAAAAGGGGGGACATGATCGAAACATTTAAATATATTAAAGGGTTAAATAAGGTCCAGGAGGGAAGTGTTTTTAATAGGGAAGTGAACATAAGAACAAGGGGACACAATCTGAAGTTAGTTGGGGGAAAGATCAAAAGCAACATGAGAAAATATTATTTTACTGAAAGAGTAGTAGATCCTTGGAACAAACTTCCAGCAGACGTGGTAGATAAATCCACAGTAACTGAATTTAAACATGCCTTGGATAAACATATATCCATCCTAAGATAAAATACA